>NC_140579.1:453209025-453422498 GCF_964204655.1 Triturus cristatus | reverse complement strand
GCATTGAGCGGACATTCGGCCTCCTGAAAAGCCGCTTTCGCTGCCGGGACAAGGACCGGAGGGGCCCTCCCATATGAGCCTGCAAAGGTGTGCAAAATAATACTGGTCTGTTGCATGCTACACAACATGGCGGTGAGGAAGGAGGTGCCTCTCATCCAGGATGACGATGACGACGACCAACCTCCGGCACCTGTGGAGGATCCCGGCCTGGGTCAAGATGCCAGTGATGATGAAGATGATGGTGTCCCGCTCCCAGCTCATCAACAACTTCTTCACCTGAATGTGAGTTTCCAGGGTTGTTATGTGAATGTATGGAGGTAGCCTGGAATGTGTTGAGCCAGCTCTGTTGCTGTCTGAGTGTGTCTGTGTGCCACTTGACTGGATGAGTGCTGTGATGTGTCCATTCAGGTGGTGTGTACTCCACAATAGGGTAGTACTGCTAACGAGTGTTTGTGTAGGTGTTTTGCAACATGTTTTGTGCATGTGTATTGCATTTCTCTCCTGTTCTTCTGTGCTTTTGACTGTATCTTGTCTGTCCTTCCCAGGGTCCTTTGCCTGTTGTGTGGTCAACACTGACCCCCAACACCCAGAAGCCAACACCAGTGTGGAAGTTGACAATTCCCATCAACTGATGTACCACACATCCCTGGACTTCCATTCTCCAACACATTGTGAGCGTGTGTCCACTGTTACTTAGAATTACCGTGCAACTAGTGTGGAATAAACGTGTTGCTGATGTGTAATGAACCTGTGCTATGCTTTGTTATGTGCGTTGTCTGTCTTCCCACATCTTAGTGACATCTGCTTACCTCACCTGTGGACTTGTTACCACTGATTGTGCTTGGTGTTGTGTCTGTGCATGCCAATGTGTTTCAGGTCAACATCATTGTGTGTGATGAGTAACATGGCCATGGTGAGTATGTTTTGTGTTGCCATAGTGGTGTGTCTCCCTCACATGTGTCACATCCCCATGACTCACCTTACGTTGGTCACATTGTTGCAGTATTTGGCATGCACTGTGTTGTGTAGCACATCGACATCTCCCTGAACATGACAAGTTGGAATCACAACAGAGTTAAGTATGGTGTACTGGTGAGTTTATTTACAAACATGTGTGAGTGAAGTGCACAGGATGGTGGGTGCTGTACAGTGGTTTGGGAATCCAAAGTTCACATTGGAGTTGGAAGTGCTGGTAGATGAAATGTCCAGAGTAAAGTCCACAGTCGTCTGCTACATTGGCCCAACATGAACCCTCCATGTAATGTGGGCGAGTTGTGTGCGATTGGACAAGGTCAACGAGTTGCGCACAAAGAACATTGTCCAGAACAGGTTTGGAAGCCCTGGGGGATGTGCTGGGACATCTGCCTCTTACATGATCTTCGGACGACCCCTCTTCTTCTGGGGGGGGGGATCCTCATGTGCAGGCCTCTGCGGCGCAGTGGACTCTCCGCCAGAGTACTTCTCCCTCCCTGTGGCACTGGAAGATGGTGTTGCGACAGATGTTGTGGGCACACAGGGGGGTGTGGACAGGTTGGTGTTGATCTGGCGGAGGCATTGTAGTATGTCCCGATGCACCGCAGTGATGTCATCCCACTTGGCCTCTCTGCGGGCATGGTGGGCGACCTGCTCGTGTTGCATGTCCTTGAGGATCCCCACTACCTGGCCAAATCCTCTGGTGATATCCTGGTACGCATCTAAGATGCGTGCCAGTTGGGGGTCATCATGCAGTCCAGACCCCTCTGCAAGCCGTGCCCTGTGCCTCCCACCCCTCCCAGCACCCCTCTCCACATGGGCAGGACCAGCGGCGGTACGCACAGGGGACACTGGGACCACTTGGGTGGTGTTGCTGGTGGTGTTGGCTGTAGCTTATGGGGGGTCCTGTGTCCCTGTGCTGTGGGTGTTGATTGTCTTTGGTCTGTCCATGTTGGTGGGGGTGCCCTGTCAGTGTCCAGATGCTGGAGGCGTGGGTACAGGGGGGGCAGATGTTGCTGCTGCTGCATGATGGCTCACACCGGAGGGGCCAGGTTGGTCGTCGTCATCCGAAGAGGACAGTGAGAGAGTCAGACCAGAGAGCTCAGTGTCCACCAGAGTCTGGGACTGGGTATCCTCGTCATTTGGTGCTGGGTGCCCAGCACGACCTGTGTTTGGAAGAGACACACAATGTGATTTATGTTTCTACATGCATCGTTGGTTCACAAACATTACATTTTCTACTTTTCAAACAGATGCCTGTCTGTACAGTGCTTTTTCCCAGATTGTCACAGACAGAGTTTGATGTTGTTGGCCATTTGCCAGCATGGCCTTGTGCTCCCCACAACAGAGCCCAGTGTCAGTCATCTTGTTAGTCCCTTCCCACTCCCTGTGAGGCGAGTATGGTTCAGTTTGATCTTGCTGGGCCATGTGGGTGGGTGTAGGTTGTCTGTGACTGCAAGTCCCATCACACTTTTGGCTACACCCCCTTCCCAGCATACCCATGCTTCCTCCCTCTTGACTCTGCTTCCCTGTGAGGGGGTGTGACAGCAATGGCAAGATGGCTGACTGTGAAATCCAGGTGTTTGTTTGGCTACAAGTCCCAAGTGAGCCCCTGTGCTTCACATAGCAGCGCCCAGTCCGGGGTGTCTTGTGCTGATATTTCAATGAGGTGTGTGTCAATGCATTGTACCCGGTGAGTTGTGTGGAGTTTGTGTTGGGGGGTGTCTCCCCATGCTGAGTAGTATGGTCAGAGCTGTCAGTCCTCCTTCCCCTCATGAAATGTGCTTCCATTGTAGGGCGTGCAAGTTGTCTATCAGGATGTCAGTCAGTGGTGTCCTGCTCTGATTTGCACACAAGCCCTAGCAGGGCCTTGTGCTCCCCACAGCAGGACCCAGTGTCAGCCATCTTGTCAGTCATTTTCCACTCCCTGTGATGTAGGCATGTTTCTGAGAGGTCTTGATGGGCCAATCAGGAGGGGGGGCATTATCTGTGACTACAGGCCCCATCATGCTTTTGTCTACACTCACTTCACATGCATCCCCACTATTCCTTCCTGACAGTCAGCTGCACTGTGAGGTGGTGCATTTGTGGTGTCAAACTGTCTGGCAGGGTGTATTTGGCTTGGTGCCACTGGCTATTTGTTTGTAGGTTGGTGCATGTCATGACACAGTCATTATTATTATTAGTCCGATTTGTAGTGCGCATGGCTGCCCCAGCAACGGGGCGTCCCAGCGCGGCCCTGACCGAGACCAACAACCAGGAGGCACACACAGAAAGGCCGCTCAAACTATAAAGATTTAGCAGGACCCGAGAACAGCCAGGTTTTTATAGCTTTACGGAAGGGCAAATGCTGCTGAATAGTTCTAATAGGAACCAGTAGAGAATTCCAGAGTTTGGCGGCTAAGTTCCGAAAGGAGCGGCCGCCTGCTCTAGCTTTGAGGACGCGGGTGGCACAGACAAGGACGCAGCCCACAGATCTTAGGGAGCGTCGTGGGGTATAAGGCATAAGAAAATTGGCCAGGCCCAAAGGGGCCTGACCCGATAGGATTTTATGTGCCACACAAAGAGCCTTAAACTGGACGCGTTTTTCCACAGGGAGCCAGTGCAATTTAGGAAGCAAGGCAGTCACTGAGCTTGACCTAGGAAGCCCTACCAACAATTGTGCAGCTGCGTTCTGGACCCGCTGCACACGCTTAATGCTAGTTCTATTAGCGCCCAGATAAAGTACGTCACCATAGTCTAGCCTGGACAAAATTAGGGCCTGGACTATTGTTTGACGCACTTTGGGGGGAAAAAAAACAATCACGGGTCTCAGGCCACGAAGAAGCCCAAAACACACCCCAGCCACAGTCTTGGATTGTGCTTCAAACGTCAAACCTTGGTCGAACCATATCCCAAGGTTCTTTACAACTTTTTTGGGAGAGGGTGCAGGTTTAAGACGCTCAGGCCAGCACTGTTCGGACCATAGATCTCGGTCCTTCCCAAGTAGTAAAATCTCGGATTTACTGGCGTTGAGCTGCAAGAAATTACCCGCCATCCAATCTGCCACTGCTAAAAGATCCTCCTTAAATTTCATCAAGTTGACATCGCAGTTCTTAGAAAAGGAGATCAACAATTGGGTGTCATCAGCATATGACACCAATGCAAGACCTCTAACATAGAAATTAAACAAGAGCGGGCTAAGAACTGAGCCCTGCGGTACTCCCTGATGCAGGGCAAACTCCTGGGAGTAAAACGGAGGCATAGAGACTTGAAAAGACCTATCTTTCAGGAAGGAGCTAAACCAGCCCAAGGCCTCGCCCTCGACACCAATTTCCTGCAAACGAGTTAATAAAATTGCATGTGATATGGTGTCGAAGGCGGCACTAAGGTCCAATAGGACCAAAGCCACGGAATCACCCCTATCCAGACTATCCCTGATAGCTTCTGACACTGCCAACAGTGCAGACTCAGTCCCATGGCGCACACGGAAGCCATGTTGTGAGGGGTCAGGGATGGCATTATGATCTATATACTCCGAAAGAACAGAGTTGACGTGGGATTCTGTCACCTTGGCCAGAAAGGGAAGCAGGGAAATAGGCCGGTAATTGGCCGGTTCCCCAGGGTCCAGGGAAGGTTTCTTAAGAAAAGGCATGACTTTAGCATGTTTCCACGCTCTAGGGACCACTGCAGAGGAAAGGGATAAGTTCACTAAACCCACAGCCCACGGGGAAATTACGGAGTGGAGTTGGCGAAATAAAGCAGGAGTAAGGGGATCAGCTGGGGATCCAGACTTAATCTTCCGACAGAGTACATCAAATTCATCGGGAGATAAAGAAGGAAAAGATGCCATGCTGCGACCCGCCAAGGGGCCAGAAGTGATAGGAAACTCACTCCCCACACACTGCTCCACCAACGGCAGGTTGGAGTAAATCTGCTCAACCTTCGCTAAGAAGTGACGAGCCAGCTCACTACACTGTTGGTTGGAGACAATCGGGAAAGATACCAAAGAACCAGCACTTTTCATACTCTTGAGTAGGGCAAATACCGACTTGGCAGGATTAGTACTAGCCTACTAATCCCCAGTCACTATGAGATGGCAGGTATTGTGTTTGTGTGACTGGCATACACATCTTGTGTTGATTATCTATTGGTTAGTGTAGCTTTGCTTGCGGTGCATGGTTTCACTGTCCCCTTGCCACACAATCTTGGGTATGTTGTTTGTGTACTCACCAGGCTCTGGGATGTCTGTTAGGCCATGGACGCTCTCTGGTAGTAGGATGTCCCGCACCTTCTCCTCCCAGGTCCTGAAGTACACTGGTTTGGCAGGAGGGCCACCGCCAGTGCGCTGACTCAAGGCATGATCTTTCTCTGTGAGTTTCTTGACCCTCCTACGCACTTCATACCACCGGTTCTGGATATCGTCCTTTATTCACAACGTTGGTGCTTGTGCGTTCACCTTGTCCACAATCCTCGCCCACATCTTGGTTTTCTGTGAGATGGGGGCCCTTTGAACCAATATACCAAACAAATGTGGCTCTACTCTGATGATCTCGTCTACCAGCACTTCTTACTCACTATCTGTGAACTTTGGATTCTTCTTTGGAGGCATGGTGGTGGTGGTGGGGGATGTGTGTGTGAGGGTGCAAGTGATGTTGGGTTGGTGTTGGTTTTGCTGTGTGTATGTGTGTGTGCTTTTGTATGAGGTGCTGATGGTGTGTGAGTTTGTTGATGGGTGAGTTGTGAGTGTGTCTGTGGTTGCTGTGTACAGGTGTTTGCTGCTGGCTGTGTCTCCTGTTTGCAAGGGATGATGATAGTGTGAACAGTAATTTTTACCCCTCCCCTATGTAACACTTTCACCTTCTGATGCAGTTACTCAAGTGTGAAAAGTATTTTTAACACCTCCGCTATCCAACACTTTTACTATTGTTGCAGTCACTGGAGTGGGAATAGTAATTTGAACTCCATCATTATTCAACATTTTCTCTACTGTTGCACTGACTGTATTACTATATTAAAGTTAAAAGACTTTTATATAGTGTAAAGTTTTGATTTATTATTACATTTAATTTTTTTAATTTTATTGATATGTATATTATCTACTGGCGGTCGCCAGTAGATAGTTATAGTTAGGACCGAGTTTCCATAGGAAATCAGAAAATCCTATTTTGAATAACTTTGGCGCCGGTTGACGAATCCTCGCGAATTTTTCAAAACTAATGGGGCGCTCCGCTCAGCTCCTACCCTGAAAGTCTCGGGGTGATTCGTCAAGCGGGGTCTGAGAAAAAAGGGGGGTCCCAAAACGCGTTTTCCCCATGCATTTTCCCATAGGACCTTTAGTCGAAGGTACAGCCCGAACGGCTGAACAGAATTACTTGAAACTTGGCAAAGAGGTAGTCCTCAGGTCAGGCATGTGCCTTTTGCATATATGGTGTCAATCTGTTTAGTAGTTCCTGAGAAAATTGCAGTTAAAAGTACATAAATATCTATAGGCGCGCACAGTGCGCGCACCGTGCGCGCACCATAACGTGCGCGAGTGTAATTCTGATTGGTGGTTACATGTCAGTCAACATTCGAATCGGTCGAAATCAGGAAGTGTCGCCTACCATTTTGTGTGTGACAGTGAAAAAGAAAGGTGGAGAACGTGAAAAGGGGGCAGGGTAGATAGTTCCTGACCCCCTAGCCTTTGTCAAGGGGTCCCTGAAGGACCCCGAAGGGTGAAAAAAACATTTTTTTTTTTTTTCAAAAATCGTGGGGTGCGCGCACGGCGGCAAAAAATTCGTAAAAAACATAGATTTAAAAATCATGTGTAAGTGTTTAGATGTTGGTTGGCTCTAAAAAGAGCCGTTGTGTTCATTGAGTGTTTTTTGGTACCTACAAGTAAGTACCGATGCACAGTCTAAAGTTCAAGAGGAAGACTCTGTTCCTTTCATCTGTGAAATGTACACCATCTCCTCTATAAATGCCACTCAGAAGCATTGGTCCATAGTAGTTTCTGTTCCAGAATCTTCAAACACCACACCCACTCCCCTCACTATTTCTTCTTATTTCCTGTGACAAGGAGGTGAACAGCTATCAATTTTACTTGAAAATGGCAGAATAGCAGCCTTCTTCAGGGAGTGAGGAGGAGACCTGGATGCACTCTGAAGGTGTCTTTCAGTAGAATGGCAATATGAAAAGAAAGATAGTTGTAAAATGGAGGCTTACATACTTTTTTTTTAATAAAAAGAACTCATTGGCTGTTTCACACCATTCTACACTAAAAACTAGGCTGTATGTTTACATTTTTAAAAGCATGTTTTGTATTGGTTCAGAAAAATGTGTTCCCACAGAACATTACTTTGGATTTGCTGTTAGGTTTGAAAAGTCAAGCACTCTTGCTGTTTGGATTAGAAACATTGTGTGCTGAACTTCTGACCTCTCTGCTCACACCAGTGTTCCATGACCTGTTGCTATGGTAGCAGGCAGAAGTCATGTTGGGGGTAGGAATGATTTGGAAAAGGGTTGACATTTGCAACCAATAGAAATGTGTGTTTCTATTTGAAAAAATGTGGGAAGCAATGTGATTTGAAGTTAACATGTATATGTGGGAAAGTTTGCCATTTACTGGTTCTGGTGTGAGGTGTACAGCTCAGAGATTCTGGCTCTGATAATCTGCTGTGTGAGTGCCACATTTCTTTCTCAACTAACTACTTTTAAAGGTGAGTTATGAATTTGAGAGGGGATGTATGTGGTGTATTTTGATATAAATAATAGAAATGTGTTTCTTCTTTTAAAGTTGTGTTTTACATTTTATGTTTTGGAAGATATTTAACTGCCTTGAACTTGTACGATATTATGGAGTATGTCTTCACCATAAGTTAAGGTGTACTGGTATCACCCAGGAATACTGTGTTGTGCCTAGAATCACACCATGAGTCTATGTGCACACAGGAATTGTTGTCAGAGATTTAATTTGTGTTGCTCTTGTTCTGTAAGACTTGCACTTGTAGGAAAGGGGCAGCTTGTTTTCTTGAACTGTGATGGTTAGCATTCAGCAGAAATCCCTATCTCACAGATGCGAGGCAAATGCTAACACATTTGAAAACAACAGGGTAGATTTTCCTTCCACTCCTGCAATGGGTGAGGTAGTTCCTACCTGTTCAAAAGCCCAATTAACCCTTACCACATGTGCTCTTACATACATGTATGCAGTCTTCATGCAGTTGTGCAAGCGTCCATGCAGATCTCTCTTGCACCTGACAATACACAGTCTCCAGAAACACACTATTAGCACACAGGCAGCTGCTTGTCCTGCACTCCCATGCTTAATATTCAGCACTGTGTGGTATTTCCGATAGCAGTGTGTAACGCTAACACATTCAACATCACCAAGGATCATTTCCTTTGCTCTAGTCTAATCACTCACCCAGATTCCACATGCTCTTGGTCTCAAGTAGCTGTTAGGACATGTGCTCTTTTCTGCCTCTCTAAACTATAAGGAAAATGTGTCAGGCTGTTACAGTAATTATCACTTGCTCTTCCACAGTAGTAAATGTGCTTTGAAATTGCCAATCAAATATCGTTTTCTGCCTAGAATCACACCATGAGTCGGTGTGCACACAGGAATTGTTGTCAGAGATTTAATTTGTGTTGCTCTTGTTCTGTAAGACTTGCACTCGTAGGAAAGGGGTAGCTTGTTTTCTTGAACTGTGATGTTTAGCATTCACCAGAAATCACTATCTCACAAATGAGAGGCAAATGCTAACACATTTGAAATCAACATGGTAGATTTTCGTTCCACTCCTGCAATGGGCGAGGTAGATCCTACATGTTCAAAACTCCAATTAACCCTTACCACACATGTACTCTTACATACATCTCTGCAGTCTTCATGCAGTTGTGCAAGCGTCCATGCTGATCTCTCTTGCACCTGATAATACACATTCTCCAGAAGCACACTCTTAGCACACAGGCAGCTGATTTTCCTGCACTCCCATGCTTACTATTCAGCACTGTGTGGTATTTCAGGTAGCAGTGTGTAACGCTAACACATTCAACGTCACCAAGGCTCATTTCCTTTGCTCTAGTCTAATCACTCACCCAGGTTCCACATGCTCATGATCTCAAGTAGCTGTTAGGACATGTGGTCTATTCTGCCTCTCTAAACTATAAGGAAAATGTGTCAGGCTGTTACAGTAATTATCCCTTGCTCTACCACAGTAGTAAATGTGCTTTGAAATTGCCAATCAAATATCGTTTTCTGCCTAGAATCACACCATGAGTCTGTGTGCACACAGGAATTGTTGTCAGAGATTTAATTTGTGTTGCTCTTGTTCTGTAAGACTTGCACTCGTAGGAAAGGGGCAGCTCATATGATAGGATTTGAAAAGCTCAAAAAAAATATAGTAATATATTTAAATTACATAAAGGTATTTGTTTATTAGTTTCTTTTAGGTATTGGTGAATAACACTGAAATAAATTAAACATGCCTATAAAATCAAGGAAGAGAAAAATACAGCAAAAACATCTATATTTGAAGACAACTGGACAATACAAATTAGTTGAAGAACCTCATGTTGGAAAAAAGAAAAAGTCTTCTGGTAAGCAGACTAAGGATTTTTAAAAAAATATCTTCAAACATAGAAAAAATGTAAAAAATATATCCACTGCAAATAGTGTTTCAAATAGAAAACAACAAGACAATACAAAGAAAATACTAAATGCTAATGTACAATCAGAAGCAGGAAAGAATGACTTAAAAAGAAAAACAGAATTTCAAAACATTCGTAGAAAAATGTTTCAGAGAAGAGTGATGTTCAATTTGCTAAAGGATGTGAAAAAATATAGGAAGAAAGCAAAATGTTATAAAAAAAAGAAACATATTGAATCAATTGTTGCAAAGGCTTTGGAATTAAAACGAAAACTATTCATTTTAATTTTGAACAGGATCCGTACATTAGATAAAATAGTCAATGTGATGAAGTCAAAAAGCAAAAGGAAAAGAGTAGTGAAAAAAAATAACTTTTGTAAAGAGTTCTTAGGAGAATGGAAGCATAGTTCAAGTACTGAACCATTTTTTAATGAAGAGAGTTATCTTCAAAGTAATAGTTTGCTGCATGCAGTTGACACCAGTGGTCGAGCTTATGAAGTTAAGGATGGTTGTGTAATGGAAAAGGAGAAAATGGTTCCAAGAAATGAGGAAGAAGTGATGGCTGATTAGTTTATGGGGAAACGTCCTAAAGCCCCAGTGTACACTTGGAATTGTAGTAGTATTTGTACTGTACGACAAGAATCTATTGATAAATTACGTGACTTTCTAAGAGAATATAGTAAAAAAAAAGTGTTAAACAGAATATTAAGGTGCTTCAAAGACTAGATCCATGCAGAGTGAGAAAGAATACTGGTTTGCAAGGACATTCTCTGGCTTGTCTTTCTAGGAAAGTTTGTCAAAGTGTTTTTCACCATTTTAGGATGCTGGCAGTACATCATACTGAAATGAGAAAGTTTGTGAGAAGATTGTATTTTGCTAAAAGTCCAGCACTAAAGTTAAATGAGTTGAATAGTGCTTTGTTCCGTGGATCTGTATCAGATGTAAAGAAGGTTTGTGAGGATAATGAGTTTTGTTACTTTGGTCCAGAGCAAGAAAGTGCAGGAAATGACACAGTTATTGAAGAAAATGTGGAAGAGAATGTAGAACCCACTGTTAGTAAAAAATTTACAAATGACAAAATTTACTATCATCTCTATGACAGACCAAATATTACTTGTATTTGTTGCCGGAGAAGCCATTATAAAACTCAAACAAGGAATGTTGATCTCTATAAAAAAAGTGAAAAAGAAAATAATTAGGAGTGGAAGGATTTTGCTACATATTTGTTTCTGGAAAATTGATTTGATTTGGGTGAAGATCAGCGTATTTGTAAATACTGTTATAACAAGTTAGAAGAAAATAAAATGCCAGCTAGAGCTGTACATAATAATTTAGAATTGATTGATATTCCTGCAGAACTTAGGGGCACATGCATCAACAATGCCATTTGCGATTCCTTATTAGCGAAAAATAAGGAATCGCTAATAAGGAATAGCAAAAGGCTATGCATGTAGGAATCGCTATTCAAATAGCGATTCCTTAACTTTCCTTAATTGCTACTCGCAAATTGCGAGTAGCAATTAAGGAATGCCATCCCAATCATTCCTATGGGCCTCCAGGCCCATAGGAATGAATTGGAGATTGCATGAGCAAATAGCGAGTACCAGTAGGTTCTCGCAAATTGCTCATGCAATTTCAAGGGTGCAAGGGTGTCAAAATGACACCCTATTGCACCCCTGAAATTGATATGTGCACATATGTTGCACACACACATGCTCTAAGGGCATGTGTGTGCGCAACATGAAACTTTGAAAAATGCACAAAAGTGCATTTTTCAAACTTTTAGCAAATTACCATGCAGTTCATCTTCATGGTAATTTGCTCCCCCTATTAGCGAATTCGCTAATTTTTGAGCTTTCATGCATTGCATTTAAGGAATCCCAAATTGAGATTCCTTAAATTAAGGAATCTCAATTTGGGATTCCTTAAATGCTATCGCTATTTAAGGAATCGCTATTTAAGGATTCCTTAAATAGCGATTTTTGCTTTTGGGTTGATGCATTGGGATTGGGTATTTTTAACTCAATACCGGGAGCTATTAGCGAATCGGTATTTTACCGACTGGATTTTGGCTTGATGCATGAGGCTGTTAGTGATTTAAATACGTATGAGTCTATACTCATTCAATGTGTCCATCCGTTTCAGACTATAGTTCATATGGAGCCCAAAACAGGTAAATTCCCTCCTTCAGATTTACAAAGAGGTTTAAAAGGAAGAGTTGTCTATTTGCCATTAGATTTGAAAAAAAATATTGAAACAATTGATGGAGATAGTTTGGAAACTGAACCATTAGTTATTCTGGTTAATGGTGTACCTACAAAGAATAAGAAAATTTGGCAGGAGCTAGTAGATGTATGAAAAGTACAAAGAGCAAATTTATATTTGAAAAGAAATAATAAGTACTATGAATCAATTTATATGGATGAAGATGAAGAAGTTTTACTAGCAGACACAGGAATACCAACTGGGCAAATCGAAACAGTGGATAAGTCAAAAGAAGAAGAAATTTATGAACATTTCAGCATACATCCTCTTCATTCTAAAGAAGTTATGGGAAACACTATTGATCTGTTTCAGATGAAAAAAGCAAAAGGAACTCTCGTGAGTGTATGGGAGGAGAGCTTGGAAGCTCGTTGTTTTCCCCAGCTGTTTCCTACAGAAAAAGTTGGACGATATGATGAACGTCCAGTACAGATTCCTGCTTCTGAGTATCGGACTACAAGATTATATGCAGAAGATCCTAGATTTCGTCAAAGTATTCCTTATTTGTTCCATCTTTTATTTGAAAGTGACTTGTCTGCACTATCTTATGCAGTAAATCACATTTTAAAAACTGGAGTACATCTACATAAAGTGTCTGCAAAGGATTTTATGAACAAAGTGCAACAGCGAGATGATCATTTGGAATCTCAATTGATTAATCTGATGGCTTGTCAGCGTGGGAATAATGAATATTGGTACCGAAGCCATGGAGAATTGAAATGTATGTTACGGAATTTAGGAACTCCTACATGGTTCCTTACCCTAAGTTGTGCAGAGTACCCTTGGGATGATTTACTGGATTTTCTTCGAGAGGCAAATTCAAATATTGAAAACATCCAATACAAGACAGCAGGAGAATTGTGCTCATTGGATCCGGTTAATGTTTGCAGATATTTCAATCACAGATTTGAGGCTATGATGTCCTTCATCTGCAATAAAAAAAATCCACCTCTTGGAGAAGTTGTGGATTTCTTTTGGAGAAAAGAGTACCAAGCAAGAGGTGCTCCTCATATTCATATGCTGTTGTGGATCAAGGATGCCCCAAAATTTGGAACAGATTCTGATGATGCAGTTTTATCTTTCATTGAAGGATATGCAACATGTGCTATACCTAAAAGCACAGAAGAAAAAAAACTTAAAAGAACAAGTTTTACGTTTCCAAAGTCATCGGTGTGGAAAATACTGTCGAAGAAAGTACAAGAGTAAAGATAAATTCTACACAAAATGTCGAATTGGATTTCCACGACCTGTTCTTTCAAAAGGAAGAGTAAACAGTTTTATGTCAGCTGTGCGACATACTATTACAAGAAAATCGCCTAAGAATAGCTATAACCTAAGAAGAAAAGAAGAGTCAAAATATATAAATGACTACAACCCAGTCATTTTATCCATGTGGAATGCTAACATGGATATACAGTATGTAGCTGACAATTCTATTGCTGTTGCTCGGTATGTCACATCTTACATCACTAAATCTGAGAAAACGGAATTGAAAGAAATGTGGGAAGAGATTTCTCACGAGAAGACTGTCAGTAAAAAGCTATACAGTTTCAGTTTAAAGATGTTATCGCATAGAGAAATTGGATCCTACGAATGCTCAGATAGGTTATCATCTGCAAGTCTGTACTCCAAATCCAGAAGAATAATTTGGGTAAGTTTAGGCCTTGCAGGAATGAGAAATCGGGTACTAAAATCTATTTGAGAAATTGAATATTTAGCAGAGTACGAACCTGAAAGTACAGACATTTTAAAAACAAACATGTTGGACACATATTACCCAAAGAGAAGTCATCCTTTTGAGAATATGTGTCTCTATGAAGTGCTGCAGAACTACATTTATAAACGGAATGCCACAGAAGACATCAACAATGGAAAATATAAAGTCATTGGTGAGGATGGATGTTTGGTAAATCAAACAAAAGGAAGTTTGATTAATCACAGAAAGCTGAGTTGCGACACTACTGACAAGAAGGAATTTTACCACTTAGCGCTTTTACAGTTGTTTAAACCATGGCGTTCAGAGGATGAATTACTTGCACATTTTCAAAGCTATGAAGATTCATTTAATGCATGCAAAGATACCATCGAATGCAGTACTTTCACAACTTATGTAGAAATGTTAAATGAAGAAATTGAACAAGAAACAATTGCAGCTGAAGTAGCTAGAGACAGTTCTCAAGACAGTCAAAGTTCTGGGACGCTCAGTCAAGATCCCCTAGGACAACCAATCGTAGAAAATGAAGCTGCAATAGCCATGGCTGAAGTGGAAACAGCTATGAATCAAGCTCAGGAAGATTTAATAAACTTACCAAGTTTGGAACAGCAACTGAATGATGAACAAAAACAAATTTATGAGGAAGTCACAAAACAAATTGATCATGGTTTACTACATGAAAATAAAGAGTGCTCATGCACATCGTTTGAACCAATCAGAATGTATGTGAGTGGACAAGCCAGAACTGGAAAAAGTTTCTTGATTAAAGTAATTAGAAGCTACCTACAGCAAAAAACAGATTCAACTTTGTCTTGTGTTGTTACTGCTCCAACTGGGTTAGCAGCATATAACATAAAAGGAATTACCCTCCATCGTTTGCTAATGTTACCAGTAGAGCACGAGAACCATATACAATACCACAAGCTAACAGGAGAAGCATGTTTTGAAGTTGCAAGAGTATTGAAAAAAATGAAAGTTCTCATCATTGATGAGGTAAGCATGGTATCAAACTTAATGCTTGCCTTTGTGCATTTAAGAATGCAGCAAATTCTAAAGACAAACTATGACGTGCTATTTAGAGGAAAACATGTTATAGTTTTTGGGGATCTTCTGCAGCTCACTCCAGTTAAAGGACAACCAGTATTTCAAACTCTTACACATGAAGACACAAAAAAGTCGTTAGGAAGTATAGGTAATGTGAATATTTGGACATACTTTGAGTATAAAGAACTCATTACCAATATGCGGCAGGCAAATGATGATGATTATGCAAGTATTCTCAAAGATATCAGAATTGGATCACTCACAGAACATGGCAGAAAAGCTTTACGGAGTCGATTGCTATGTAATTTGTTCCCAACAGAACAAATTGTTCCAGAGAAAATATACAAGAAAATTGCAGGAAAAAATACTGTAATCTGCTTAATGCCAACACTACATGAGTGCTCTATATTCAATGAAGAACTTTTGAAATTGGAAAATGAAGAGATTATGAAAATGGAAGCCATGGATAAAATACAGCATGAAGGAATAACTATTACATTGACAGGCAAATTGAAAACTAAATTGGATTCTCTAGAGAAAAACATCTTGAAAACAGCCGGTTTAGAAAAGAATCTTTATGTATGTATGAACTGTCGAGTAATTTTAAGACGTAATTTGGATGTAGAGAAAGGTTTAGTGAATGGAGCTATGGGTAAAGTTGTGGGTTTTGTAAATTACCAGAAAAAAGTTGAAATTGAATTTTTAAAAATAAAATTTGATCAGATTGAAGAGGTTAAAGACATTTGTCGTTGTTCAGTTCGTTTCTTGCTTGTGAAAGACTTATATGTACGTAGGAAGCAGTTTCCATTTTCTCTAGCATATGCTGTAACTATTCACAAATCTCAAGGATTAACTGTAGATAGTGCTTTTGTAAACATTGGATCTACTGTGTTTAAAGAAGGTATGGCATATGTTGCTTTGCCACGAGTGAAAACATTATCTGGTTTATGCATGATAGACTTTGATGACTCAAAAGTTAGTGCTGATGCAAACTGTGTAAAGGAATATAATAGATTAGGAAGAAGCTATGCTCCTCATTTAGGTCAGTATCCTGTGTTTGAAAAACGTGTTGTTTGTCAGAAAAGGAGAATTGAGAATATCTGTAATAAGGATGTACAGAAGAGAAAACAAAAGGAGAGTGATGTGATTGCAAGCAAAAAGAAAAAGGACAGTGTTGAAGAGGTTGTTGGTTGTCATTTTGAAAATAGCTCTGTTGTCAACTGCTACGCTAATGTAGTGCTGAATGTTGTATTTTATCTTGAAAGTTTTCAAGAGCAGATAATACTTAATCATGTAAAAAGATTCTGTTCTCTGCTGAGTTTTCTTTTTGAGAAGCTGAGTAATGATAAAACTAAAATAGAAAGTGCTTCTGAAGTTAGAAATCTTTTAGATGTATGTTCAGGATGTACACAGTTTACTTAAAATGTCCAGCAAGATGCACAGGAAATCTTGATGTATATGCTTATGGTACTGGAAGATGAAGGGGTAGAAATAGAAAATATGTTTGGTCTCTCTTATAAATGGGAACATAGTTGTGAAAACTGTTTGAACACATGCAGCTCTAATGTTGATTCTGAAAGGTTCATATATTTAACATTACCAGAGAGTAAATCAGTGACTTTTAGTAAATTAGTTAAAGATGCCAATCACAACATGGAATGTTCTCAATGTAAATCAGACATGTTATCAACGTTATTTTTAAATAAATATGGACAGTATGTAATTTTAATGATGCAACATTGTAGAGCTGATGGTACAAAATTGGACACTTTAATAAAGAAGTTTACAGGACATCAATTATCAATATCTGGAAAAACTTTTGTTGCAGTTGCAATAATTTTCCATGATGGACCTTCTATAACTTCTGGTCATTACACAGTTTATCTAAAATGTGAAAAAGGCTGGACACTGTGTAATGATTCACAATTGATTTTCAAGCAACGTTTGCCTGCAGAATTTCCAAATTCCTACTTAATTTTTCTAAAACCAAAATTTTAGATACAAATTGCAGCATCTGAACAAACCATTATTTCGATTTTATTGGATTGCCATTGGATATTTCACCAAAAAAGAATTTAAAAATTACCATTTGGCCTCATGGAAAGGTAAAAATTTCTCTTGTGGACTTCTTTGACAGATATTATTTGGGTGTATGTGCTTAAGCAACAAGATTTACAGACGATATTTATTGCAAATAGTTATTGTTGTTAGATGATATTTTTATTATATATATATATTGCATTTCTATCAAGGTATGTTTTACTGAGAAGAGATTCAGGGCTTTTTTTAACCCCTTCAGTGCCCATGTCTCGTCATGGAGCGCGGTTGCGCTGTGCCCATAACGAGACTATCTCGTCATGAACCCCGCCCGCTAATTCAAAGCCCGGCACAGGGCATGGAAAGGGCGGGGCACTGAAGAGGTTAAACAATCTTTCAGATTGATAATTTTTTTGCCCGCTGTTAAGTGATGAATGCAATTGGTTTCACAATTTGCAGTGAAATTCAAAATATTCTGAAAACAGCAACAAAAGGGCAAAAAATTACTTTGTTAAATATGAAAATATGTGTACTGTATTCTAAAATGTATTGTTAAATATTAATACTTTTTTCTTTTTTTTCAGATCGAGAAAGAAAATTTAGGAAAATTAATCCATTTTTTCTAGCATTTAAAAAAAAACATTTATGTTGGTCGGGTAAGTTTGAAATATCTGTATTTCTCACCCCTTCACTTTCATGCTCCCTTTTTTTCACTTCTCCTCACTCTGCTTTTCTCATTCCCCTTTTCTCTGTCTTCTTCATTTACTGCTGTTTCGTAACTCCCTCACTCCTTCTCTACTACTCCCCTAGGTTTACTGCCTCCATCACTACTTTTTCAAACATGCATCTCTCCCTGTCTCCATGTGTCTCAGTCATTCTAACTGCCTTACTCCTTCTCAGTTCCTTGCTCTCTGTGTCTGATTCTGTCTCTCTCCCTTTGTCTGTCTTACCCTTAATTTCCATTAAGTACGCATTGCAGACGAAGTACGCATGCGTACGTAAATCACGTACGCATACGCACACGGAGAACGTAGCCATGCAAACTACGTGCACGCACCGTACTTGTACCGTACCGTGCGCACACGTAAGCTTACGGTGAGCGCACGGTAAAAATCCCTTTAAAAAAAAAAAAAAAACAATGTTTAGGGGTTTGTAGAAGATACTAACTATGCTGTTCAACTATATCTAAATATTTTTTTTTTAAAAAGGTGAGCCATTCCATATTGCAGGATACATTAAATCTATAATTATATACATAGGTAGCATATTGTAAAAAAAACAAATATAAAAAAAGAAAAAAATTCAAAAAATAGCATTTATAAAACCTTGCAAATTCACTGAAAAAAACCATAGGTTTCACACGTTATAGTTAGGAATTAGCATTTAAAAAACCTTTGAAATTCACTGAAAAAACCATAGGTTTCACACACGTTATAATTAGGAATTAGCATTTAAAAAACCTTGCAAATTCACTGAAAAAACCATAGGTTTCACACATGTTATAGTTAGCTGGACATTTCGTTCGTAAAAAACCAATGAAATTCCAACGTTATAGTTAGTTCAGCTAACTATAACTCGCGCGCCCGCAATCCACTGCTGATGACGTCACATATTACATCACTCATGACATGGTCAGTGACATAACTCATGACATCACTGATGACACCTCAAATGACATCACTGATGACATCACTGATGACGTCATCCATTGAGTATGTGTTTCTTAACAATTTTAATATGTTTAATATATATAGGGAACGGCCTGTTGAAGAATGAGTGGGTGTACAAGTGTGTATATGGATGATTTTCTGTGGTGTATAACTGAGTCTATAAGTGAGTCATTAAATGTATCTTACTGCAGACTAGTGACTTAACTGTGTAAATGTCTGTATGTGTCTGTGTGTTGGTGTCTAATTTGCTCCATGGTTTTGTAATTAGCTATATGAGTGTCTATATGAGTTATTGATTGGTTGTCTGAGTATCTGTATGGGTGCCTGTGTGTTTGTGTGGGTAGGGTGTGTGTTACTCTGTGCATAGATGTGTTTCAGTGGGTGATTCTATGGGTGCATGGTTTTAAGAGTACATCTGTGATGGACTGTATGGTTGAGTGAGTGTATGTATGGGTGTGTTAGGGATTGAATGTATATCTCACTGGTACATTTGTGACTAACTACATATGTGAAAGGCAGTATATGCGTGTAAGAGTATACAAGTGGGTATATGTGAGAGTGTGTGATTGTGAGAGTGGCTGTATGGATGCGTGTGTGCTTGTATCAATTATTGTATAAGAGCGTAAGAATGTGGTACTATTTTTAAGAGTAAGTGAACTTGAGTGTGTTTAACTGTATAGGTGAGTAAATTGGACTGTGTTTAATTACTTGCACGACTGAGTAGGTGTGTTAGTACCTCAATGGATGATTGGCGGTGTGTGAGTGTCTATATAGGTGTCTAAATGCATATGATAGTCTTGTATGGAGTGACTGTAAGTATGAGTGACTGTACAGGTGAATGAGCGGAGTTGTATGTAGACCTAAGAGTTAATAAGTGAGTATCTAGTTATTGGTATTTGAGTACGTATGGTTTTGAGAATGTAACTCTGAAATTTTCAGTCGGTGTTTGAAAGGTTATGTTACGGTGTGAGAAAATGTGGTAATTTATCACATGGATGACGTCATCAGTGATGTCATCAGTGATGTCATTTGAGATGTCATCAGTGATGTCATGAGTGATGTCACTGACCATGTCATGAGTGATGTAATATGTGACGTCATCAGCAGTGGATTGCGGGCGCGCGAGTTATAGTTAGCTGAACTAACTATAACGTTGGAATTTCATTGGTTTTTTATGAACGAAATGTCCAGCTAACTATAACATGTGTGAAACCTATGGTTTTTTCAGTGAATATATATATATATAGAGAGAGAGAGAGAGATGTGTGAATGCCTGGTCTGGTGGCTCAGTGGACGAAGGCGTCCGCTGCAGGGGCCTGTGTTCAACCTCATGGTCATAGTTTTTTTTTGCTCTAGCACCACCCCCTCCCCCACTGCCCCCACCCCCACCGGTGCGGCCCTCAGCCACAAACCACACTGTAAATTTGGCCCCCCGAGAGAAAGTTTGTGAGTACCCATGTACTAGACCATAGAAGCACGGAGCACTCCATGGTATTCAAAGGAGTGCTCCTCATTCCAATGTTCTAATTATCATTAGGTGTTCCAGGGCGGTATTGTTTACATTCCAACATTTTGAAATGGGGATATTTTATATATTTTATACCTGGTCTAAAGTGCTCTGTGGTTCGCTTTTCATTTTACCATTGTCTTCCACTGTCTTCCGATAAGGAACTGCGTTTGCTGTAAATGGGGTACCTGTTAAAGAGTTGATTCAGTTATGAATAATATATTTCCTATACCTAACGATCTACGAAAAGTTCTGAGTCGTTTTCTTAAATCCTGCCTCTATTTACGACGTTTATAATAAGAAAGTGCCACTAGGTCATTGCAAGTAGGTGATATGAAAATCAAAGGAACTCTTTTTTTATTTACCTAGCAGGTTAAAAAGATGAGCTAGTATTTCTGGTATATGCATATGTGTATGTGATCTGCAAATCTGGGACAGGCTAATGAGTTAACTTACTGGCTGAGCATATGTTTTTCCATGTGGTTAAACAATGTTTATGTATTGCCGCCCATCCTTAATGTGGCCAGACTGAATGAACCTTGGACTTTAGATTATCTTTAAACAAAACTAGCGAAACATTTACTTATTTAATTGGGTATCACATTATTTATTTACATGTAGTTCTTCTTCAGTTAAAAGGTTGTGCTCCACTTTGTGTTGACATTTTCTGTTTTGGACCACGGTAATACATATATCACATTGAATTGTTCTTTACCTATACAAATGAAAATATATAATATTTAAATTTAATTTTAATTTTTCCGTTTCATTTACAGTATACAGTGAATAATCTAAAAAAAAGGGGATACGAAATACTATAATAATACCTCTTATACAAAGCTTGTCACTTCAATTGCTATTCGTAGTACTACTACTTAAATCTATTATTTAAGTTCTGAATTGGTCTGCATGCCTGCCACCACACGAGAGTAGATAAAGGTAAAAACACAACACTAAGGGTTAGATTAACTAAACATTTTACGATTCTCCTATGTGCAGCTCTAAAAAAATAATATATAAGATATATGCTGAGGGTTTTTGACGATTTGTTTGTTTCAGCTACCCCTTTTCCTGTGTCTTCTTTGTTACACTATGTGAATGCTTAAGAAAGGGGGGTCATAGGTTCTATAAGAATTCAGAATATTTACCTACTGGTGTTTGGAAATGGTTTAAACTTTCTTCATAATTCAGAAGACTAGCAAAAAGAAATGCCTGTCTGTAATACATCTAAAGTCTGATGTACTAAGCAAAGGTAGCACATTTTTTTTTGTGCAAACTGACTGGTGCTCTACCAGATGCATTGCAAAATTCACATTAAAAGAAGGTCGCTTAGACACCTGAATGAATAATATTCATGAGGCAGAAGGCAAATTTGCATCCAAATGGGGACATGGAGGCCTATGTGGGATAGCAGAACTCCATCCCTATGTCCGAATTCCTTGCAGTAAATTGACAGGAGCTACTTTAAGAAAAAGAAGCTCGCATGCAGGGAATATAAGGAAACAATTGGTCCTCTTGGGCAACTCTCTCTACGAGTAGATCTCTAGATGTCTGAAAAATCAATCATAACACTAGGAGTATATCACATATAGTGTACAATTATTATTCACTTTTGTGAAACGGATTAACAATCACGTAAAGGATAAAGAACACGCATAAATAAATCAAGAGTAATCCAAGCCTTCGTTACACTTTTCATCGAGATACATCACAGACAAAAGAAGAGATGCTGTACAAAAAGTGATCTAATGCAGACAGCTTACTGCTCAGTTGGTGTGATATTATGTACACGAGTAAACCTAAGCACAATCCAGCCTAAATGTTGGTAAAGTTCATTAAAGAAACAAGTAACATCCCCTCAACATCAGTTTTCAATATATTTGAGAGGTATCAATCCAGGTTCAATCAGAAGTTTTGTGTCAATGTTTCAGTCTGCCGTGATTACTCAGGTCTCATCAGGATATGAGGCAATCTGACATGTACCTACAGAAAGGTAATGGTAATGGCAAATACTTTGTCTTGGGTGTAGGAGAGGTTAGAGATGGGTGGCTGTTAGTCCTGACATCCTTGGCGTGGTATTCCCCTTCACCCCTCCTGTTAGGACTCTAACCAGACCAGGCAAGACAATCTATGCGTGACTTTAACATGAACTGAAACAGGCTTATTTGCGATGATGTCACATTGTGAGATCTGTGATAATCCAAATTGTTGTTGGGTGCATAAACTGCTCGGAAGGCAAGAATTCATTTAATAAAATCATGCATTGTTGTAAAAAGGACGTAGTGTCTTAACGTGGAAGACTAGCAGAGGCTTTTATTTTAAATCTAAACAGCAACCCCTGACGAAGGGATAAAAACAGCCTGAAATGCATTGGGACATGTTGAGAACTTTAGCTGCCATAATATGAATTGATGTAACCCACGTGACGCAGTAAGAGGCCTGGATTGGCATAACTGCTTCATTTGAAAAAATTGGGAGTACGGACAGCCTGTTTGTGAACAGTTAAGAAAAGTATGACTAATTATGAATATCATGGAATAAACATGAATTTTGGAACAAGAAAAGTTTGAAAGAATCTTTGATTGAAGCTGTGCGATTGGAAATGCATCACAAAATAAACCCTTTGCCAGTTCTAACCCTCCTTTTTAATGCTTATGAGCCAACCTATTGTAGGCCCTAAAGGCTCAAAGGGCGGGGTGCATGGTATTACAAAAATTATGACATGTGTACTTCAGTTTTACATGTCCTGAAGATGAAAAGCTCCTAAAGTAATTTTTCACTGTTACAAGGCCTATCTCTCCAATTGACTAACACTGGGTTACCTTATTACATTTAATAAGTGATCACTCTGGACTGGGAGTAGGTACAGATATTCTGTTCACACTCAAATTATTTGCAATTGAAATCCTCTTCAATGGTAGTGTCAGATTTTAAATTAGAGTGTGAATGGCCCTGCTGTTGGGGTTTGTGTATTCCGTCTAGACAATGGCACAAAGGAGGCTTAGGTGAGGACAGGATGGACCATCTTGGCAGGGTAACTGGGAAGGGGCTGTAACTAGTCCAACTTGCAATTCAAAGGGCTATGCCTCCTACACACACACAAAGGAATCTGACCCCAGGCCTACCACCAGACAGTTTGGAGCCATGACAGCAGAAGAACTTTCAGAAGAAGATGTCAGGACAGGAAGACCCTCCCCCCAAAGGTCAGTGCCAATTTTACATACTGGAACTCCAGAGCCACTCATCAGAACACTCCTGAACCTGTGGAAGGTATGGAAAAAGGACTGCCCTGCTGCCAGAGGACTACCCTGCTGCTTGAGGAACTGCCTTACTGTCTGAGAACTAACATTGGACCTTCTTGCCTTCATCGCAGGCTACCCAGAATTATTAAAAGAGTCAGTTGGCTGACTTTCTATGTGAGCAACAGGAACACATAAGCTTCAGAGGCCTCCCTGCAACTGCCCAGCTGACCTGCTTCAACTGGACCTGCCTGGACCTGAAACTGATCTTGCCCGAGGCCTACTGGCCTCTGGTGGAGTGGGTCTCTGTTGCCCAAGAGGTACCCCCACAGGTCTTGGACCCTTAGCTGACATGAGAGTGTACTCCTTCTCAAGAAAAGGTGAAAATCCTGACGTATGTGGTCCTCGCAATCACAAATGTGCCCTTTAGCACTAAGACTCTGCCACCCGCGACCGCCAACCTGAAGTTTTGGTGAGACCTGCTCTTTGTGTCAACAGCGACCCCCAGCGATGACCTACAATGTGAGACCTGTACTTCACACTGCAGCAACTACGATACGTAATGACTGCCAGCACAAAGCCACAGCAGTGGATGTCCGAGATGTCCGACCAGCGACAACCATTGCCGAAGTCCAGCCTGGAGAAGTCCAGAAGGTCCACAACGCTCAGCCTCCTCCAATGCAAATGGAAAAGATTGCGACGGACTTGAGAAGTTAACGTTTCAGCAGGACTAACCTTGTCCCTGCATCTGACCCATGCTCCATCACAGCCTGAACCTGTGACTTTCCACCAATGTAGCGCGACCAGATGCAATTGGCGCTTTGTTATTTTAGTCGCTGTTTTCTCTTTAAAAGTCAATATCTCTGGTTCTACTGTTTTTTTCATTCTGGTATCATTTTATTTATTAAAAGTTATTCTATTTTTCTAAACTGGTGTGGTGTGGGGGAAGAACCTGCTCTGTGACATACCTTAAATATGACACAGTAGATGTGAGTGTACAATTAATTGCACCCACAAATGAGAGATTGATGAAAATTAATAAAAGCCCAACTCCAAAATATTCACACTACTATACAGTAGGAGTAATGGATCAGGTAGCTCGGTAAAGCTTCCAGAGCTTGTGTCAAGATACATGTTGGACTTGGCCCTTGTTACAATGTCATCCCCAGGCCTTTTGGCTTTACGCTTCCTATTTCTGCGTTATTCATTTTTGTTGGACTTAGGGCTCTGCACATTTTATCACATTTTATCACTGCTAAACAGTGCTATAGTGCTTGTGCTTAAAATATGGTAGTGATATAGTGCAAAATCAATTTTCATTTGTAGGGGTGCATTATAATCGTGTAGATCGCATTCGCATATAATCTTTTGTCGTGTTCACCTAAGTGTTAGGATTTTGTAACGTAATAACATGAATGTGATGTGTTTAGGTCAAAATGTAGAATACGTGAAGAATTCATGTTGAATATAAAATGTAACCTGCAGAAAACATTAACTGAAATGCTCGTGTTGTGCAAGTGACAATAATTTATTATTGAATGTGTTTATTAATCATGTCAGGTGGTGCCAAGTGTGTACTTTGTGTGTGGGAAAAATGTGTACGTTTGGCTTCCAAACAAAATGTATGGTACCTGTTATGTGGCTGTTGTATTTCCAAAAATATACCATGTGAAGATTTGCTGAGCCTAGAAGGGAAGTTAGCTGGTGAAATTATGGGAGATGAATTGGGAGAATGATAACTAGTTTGGGAGTGGTATTGAATGACATCAAAATTAGAAGGTTGTCAACTATTTTGGATAAGCTATCAGTTAGAACAGCTCAGTCACTGTTTTTTTTTTTAAAGATAGTTTTAATTAGCTTTTCAAAAAACAATACAACATTCAGTAATTTGGAGCCATATATAAAATCGCATCTAATTAGTACATTTCGCTAATTGTTCGGCTCTCCAACCCATCCCTCTCCCCCGCTCAGGTCTCATAGTGAGTAAATTTGACAATTCTATACAATATTACGGTGAGAGCAGTGCATATGGCTAGGCGGGCTAGCGCCCTCCTCAATCCCCACATGGGTATTGCAAGCCTTATGTATCCTACTCTAGGGCTGCTTTTTGGTCTCGTCAGGTGTGTGTGTATCACTCTAGTCTATGGAGGTAATTCTTCCAGCAGCATCAACAATTCTGTAAGCATCGCTGCCTACGCCCTCATGTCTTCCTCTAGCTTCTCATCTCTACGTGTTAGTTTCATATGGCATCCCTTGGCATTGATCCATTCAGCCATATCTTTCAGCCAGTTATCAACTTTCGGGCATCTAGGAGACAGCCACCCTATCACAATTCTACATTTGACCAGCCCTATGATAAGAAGTTTCCTACTCAGTTTTTTTCTTACAGAATGGGATGTGCCCCTAAAGGCACTGGGATATTTCCCAGGCGGCCTCCCACCCCGTAACCAGGTGGATCCTCCGGGTGATGGACTGCCAGAAGCCATCAATATCTGGGCACCTCCAGATATGTGCAGAAAATCGGCCCCTTGCTCCCCACATCTAGGGCATCCCTCTGATCTCTCAGGGTTTATGGCTTGTAGCTGTTTGGGTGTCAGGTATACCTGATAGATTATGTTATATTGGAGTAGCTTGAACTGTGCATTGGTGGAGGTGGACTTAACCCCTTTGTGTATAATTTCCCAGGTATGTGTGTCAAGAGGCGCCTCCAACTGAGACTCCCATTTATCCAGTGCACTTTAAGTATGGTCGCGGGGGTGTCCTCTCTCATAGCCCTGTACAGGTGCGACATCAGTCTCCGGCCTCCAGCCATTGACAGTAGTGTTTACAATGTATGGGAGGCTGGGGGGGGCCTCCGGGAACACTGGCCAAACCTCCTGTGCCGTTGCTAATATTTTTGCCTACTGCAAGAACTGCCATTTCCTTGTTGAAATGTCTCTGAGGCTTCCGCATAGTTATAAACTGGTTGTTGGGGAAGAGGTCCCCAGCACCTTGCAACCGCCTTCCCTCCACTTATGTAATGACATGGAGTTGTCAATAATTTTGAACGGACGCAGAGTCCAAATATTCATTTCTAAAGCAAATGCGACTTTCCTTAACACTGTCTCAACTGTCCATTTGCAGGCTCCACATACCATACGGACTATGTGGGGCAACCAAGTCGGAGCTTTTGATCCCATCATTAGAACTTCAGGGAGTGAGTATTGGCCACATAAACCCCTCAGTAGTCTGAGCTCCCAGATTTCATCTTCGGCCAACCAATGGATCTCGTGCTGGAGTTGTGAGCCTAAGAAATATTACTCCAAGCATGGGACCTCCAGCCCACCACTCTTCCAGGTACGTTTCAATGTTGCTAAACTAACCCTCCTCCTCCCGGTATTCCACAGTAGTTCTACTAGTAGCTTATCTAGAACTGTAAAGACTCATCTTGGAATGTCAAATAGGGTCTCCTGGAAGAGATACAGACATCTGGGGAGTATGACCATCTGAATTAAAGCTATTTTACCCATCAAGGATATTCGCAGTGTATTCCAGAATGTTATGCTATGTTTCAGGCCATCCATAATCCTATCTATATTCACCTTTTCAAAGTCTTAAGCTACATGTGTAACTCGGCTCCCCAAATAACGGACCATTGTGGCTTCTCATGGGAGGTCTAGGAGTGGCAAATCTGCATTCGGTCACCCTGCCAGGGCCCTAAGGGGAATAGCTCAGACTTTTTATGACTAACTTGTAGTCCTGTATGCTCCCCAAATTCAGTCAACATTTTTTGCATGATGGGTACAGAGTATCTAGGACTTCTAAAACATATTAGTGCATCATCTGAATAGGGGGACACCACATGGGTGGTCTCCCCCACCTTTATGCCCCAGCCCTTCAGCACCCGTGGCATGTCCCCCAGTTCAACCCAAATTTCATGGATACAGTCCTACCCACCCAAACACTGGTAGAAGGTTCTCTATATAGCAGCTGAACCCATCTAACAAAGGTGTCCCCATACCTGCTTTGCATAGTACCTCCAAAAGGAATTCCCACAATAGTGAGTCGAAAGCTTGTTTAATGTCCAGTATTGCAAGTGCATACTGATCCATTTGCAAAATTGGGGAGTGCATTACCAGGGCCAGCCTGTGTAAGTTGTGCAGAGTGTTCCTATTTGGAATAAACCCGCATTGATCTTCAGCGATCAGATGCGGTAAAAAGGGTAATAACCTCATGGACAGAATTTTATTTAGAATTTTCAGATCAACGTTTAACATAGATAGAGGGAAGTAAGAGGAGACCTCTGAACTGTCCCTATCAGGTTTGGGTAGCATAACTATTAATGCCTCCCTCATCCACTCGGGGAGCAGTTCCCTCTCATATGCCTCGTTATAAACTTCCAATAGCCGTTCAACTAGATCGCCCAGCCTAGTGTGGTAGAATTCGGCCGGTAGGCCGTCCCCGCCTGGAGCTTTCACGGTTCTCATCGTTTTCATTGCCGCTGTAATCTCATCTTTGGTTAAAGGGGCGTCCAGGGCGTCTATGTCCTCTTTGGACAGGCTTGGCGTGTTTATCATATCAAGGTAGGCCCTCATCTCCACTGAGTTTGTGGGTGATGGGGCCATGTATTCCCCCTGTAATTTTTTCGCAAATACTTCTGCTATATCAAGTTGTGAAGAGACCATTTTACCATGGCGGTCCCAGATTCCTGCAATTGGTGTGATGTTTTTTTGTCTTTAATCAGCATATTATTATTATTATTATTATTAGTCCAATTTGTAACTCGCATGGCTGCCCCAGCAACGGGGCGTCCCAGCGCGACCCTACCCAAGAACAGCATCCCGGTGACAGAAGCAAGGTAAATGCTAAGCAGATGATGATTTAACAGAGCCAGAGAAGAGCCAGGTTTTTATGGCTTTGCGAAAGGCCAAGTGCTTCTGAATTACTCTGATAGACAAAGGCAGTGAGTTCCAGAGTTTGGCCGCCAAGTTCCGAAAGGAACGGCCGCCTGCTCTAGCTTTAAAAAGGTGGGGGGTACAGACCTGGACACAACCAGACGATCTCAGTAGGCGTTGTGGAGCATACAGCGTGAGTAAATTGGACAAGCCCACAGGGGCCTGACAGGACAAGATTTTGTGCACCACACATAATGCCTTAAACTGAATGCGTTTCAGGCCTTCGAGAAATTCTCCTTCTAAACCGTGGTTCAACACCCTTTTACAAAGCCTGAAACATGATTGCAAGGTTTTAGAACGGGCATGGCGAAAAGGTGGTTACTGTCTGGAGGATAAAATGAAGCTCAGGGACAAACAGAAGGCATATTATGCTGCCATCAAACAGGCTAAAAGTCTCTTTTATTCCAGCCGTATAGCAGCTGCTAATAATAATGCCAGGGAATTATATTGTATTGTTCAGAATTTCATGGCCCCTGTGGCGCTCTCTAGTGCTCTACCGTCTTCCTCAGCTTGGTGTGACACTCTGTCCCGAGCCTTTAGGGACAAGATCATAGGCATTCAAGCATCCTTTGTTTCTCAGGCGACCAAGGTATCAGATGCTTTTGCCGGCCCTGCAGAAGGCACTGTACACGTTTTCTCTGATTTTCAGTTGATTGTCCCTGATGAATGTCAAAAAATCTTAAAGGCCTTAAAATCTGGATCCCCATCCGATCCATGCCCGGCTAGAACACTAGCATTAGTCTCGGAGACCATCTACAAAGAGGTCACCTCCATCATTAACCTTTTCCTAAAGGAAGCGGTTGTTCCCCGTTCCTGGAAGGAAGCCATAATTCGACCTCTCCTTAAAAAACAAACGCTGGATCCCCTTTGCCCTGGGAATTACCGGCCCATCTCTTTGCTTCCTGCTTTAGCAAAAATTTGCGAAAAGGTGGTTAATAAACAATTGACCGACTTTGTGGAAAGTGAGTCAATTCTTCACCCAGCTCAGTCGGGCTTCAGATCAGGACACAGCACGGAAACTGTCCTGGTCGAGGTGGCCGAGGCCATTCGTGACTGTCTGGATGCGGGCGGGAGGGCTGCACTTATCCTGCTTGACCTCTCGGCCGCATTTGACACGGTCCCCCATCCACTGCTCCTTGCTCGCCTGGCAAGGGTCGGGATTGTTGGGGCAGTGTGGGAATGGCTTCGCTCATTTCTGGAAGCCCGGACTGAGCAGATTTCCATACCACCGTTTTCATCTACTCAACAGCGGGTCACTACGGGAGTCCCGCAGGGGTCTGCCCTTAGCCCCCTCCTGTTTAATATCTATATGACCCCATTAATTTATCTAGCGGAAGGGTTGGGAGCTAAGGTAATGGCTTACGCTGACGATACCCAGCTACTTTTCACTTGGAAGACAGATACTGTCCCGGTATCCCAAGCCCAAACCTGCTTGGCCACAGTATTTCACTGGATGGCGGAGGCAAAGCTCAAATGTAATGAAGGAAAATCGGAGGTTCTTCTCTTTGGCAAGTTTCCCTCTAATTTCAAAGAGCAACTCTGGCCCCCAGAATACCCTTGTCCAACCTCATCTGAGAAATCAGCTAAGAATCTAGGGGTTTGGTTTGATGAGCGCCTATCGTTTGAGTCACACATCATGAAGGTGGCAGGTGGCTGTTTTGGTCTACTTAAATCTTTCAGATGTTTCTTTCCCCTACTCCCTATTTCTGCCAGACAAACACTTATATGTGCACTGATTTTCTCTCGCCTGGACTATGCTAATGCCCTCTTTTCAGGTATTCCGGCATATTTGCTAAAAAAACTTCAGATAGTCCAAAACACTGCTGCCAGATTGTTATCTGGACTATCTTCCAGGGACAGTGTACAGAGCCAGCTGCGATCATTTCACTGGCTACCTGTAGCAGTTAGAGTGAAATTTAAGCTACTGACCCTTGCCTTCCGCGCTCTGCATGGTAATGGGCCTCTGTATCTGCAAAAGCGGATTAAATTCTATGTACCGGGGCGGGCTTTGCGCTCCGCGTCTCTTTTTTTGGCCCTTGTCCCTCGCTTTCAGCGACAGAGGATTGGCGGTAGCTCCTTTACTGTGAAGGCAACCACGGTTTGGAATTCTCTTCCACTCAGTCTTCGCTCCATCCAGGATTTGGGTATGTTTAAAAAAAAGCTGAAAACCTTTCTGTTTGTTTAAGGATGCTCCTTCTGATCTTGCCTATGTAATTAATACAGATTTCTTGGCACTTGCTTGAGTTCAATCTCCTACCCCCATAGATTCGCGCCGGGACACTCCAGAGTATCTGTGCGCGCTATAAATGCATATATAACATAACATAACATACAGGCAGCCAATGCAGCCTAGGGAGCAGAAAGGCCACTGAGCTGGACTTTGGGAGTGCTACCAACAGCCGCGCAGCAGCATTCTGGACCCTCTGTAGACGCTTAATACTGGCCTTATTAGCGCCTAAGAAAAGGACATTTCCATAGTCCAGCCTGGACAGAATTAAGGCCTGGACTATGGTTTGTCGCACTTTAGGGGGGAAGAAATCTAACACGGGTCTTAAACCCCGTAAGAGTCCAAAACACACCCCAGCCACTGTTTTAGATTGAGCTTCAAACGTCAGACCCTGATCAAACCATATCCATAAATTCTTCACAACCTTCTTGGGAAAGGGCGCAGGTTTAAGACGCTCAGGCCAGCACTGTTTGGACCATAGTTCACAGTCCTTCCCGAACAGTAAGATCTATGATTTGCTGGCATTAAGCTGCAAGTAATTGGCCGCCATCCAATCCGCCACTGCTGTGAGATCCTCCAGATTGTCATTACAATTCTTAGAGAAGGAGATCAGCAGTTGGGTGTCTTCCGCATATGACACCAGCGCAAGCCCTCTATTTTTTGCTACCGCAGCCAGGGGGCGAACATAGATGTTGAACAGAAGCGGGCTCAGAACTGAGCCCTGCGGTACTCCCTGATGCAGAGCAAACTCCTGAGAGTGGAACGGAGGCACAGACACTTGGAAGGACCTTCCCTCTAAGAAGGAGCGGAACCAGCCCAAAGCCACACCCTCAACACCAATTTCCTGCAAAAGAGTTAGTAAAATTGCATGTGAAATGGTGTCGAAGGCGGCACTTAGATCTAAAAGGACCAGAGCCACTGCGTCACCCCTATCCAAGCTATCCCTAATAGCCTCCATTACCGCCAGCAGTGCAGACTCTGTCCCATGACGCACTTGGAAGCCATGTTGAGAGGGATCCAGAATGGAGTTCTGCTCAATATACTCAGAAAGAACAGAGTTAATGTGAGATTCTGCCACCTTTGCCAAGAAAGGCAGCTGAGAGATTGGCCGGTAATTGCCTGGTTCCACAGGATCCAGGGAGGATTTCTTAAGCAGTGGGATGACTTTGGCATGTTTCCATACCTTAGGAACCACTGTAGAAGACATTGACAAGTTCACCAAATCCAAATCCCAAGGGGCAATCACGGAGCGAAGTTGACGGAACAAGGCAGCGGTCAAAGGATCTGCCGAGGAACCTGACTTGATTTTCAGGCAAAGTGCGTCAAATTCGTTGGATGATAAAGATGGAAAGGATGCCAGACTATTACCTGCCATAGGGCCAGGAATATTCGGAACCTCCCTCCCAACATGCAAATCTGCCGTTGGCAGCTTAGAATAGATCTGCTCAACCTTGTTCAAGAAGTAACGCGCCAGCTCACTACACTGTTGGTTAGAGACAATCGGGGAAGATGCCACTGAGCCTCTGCTTTTCATACGTTTGAGCAAGGCGAATATCGACTTAGCTGGATTAGTACTAGCCACGATTTTTTTAGCCACGTACTCAGCTCGAGACTTCCGGATAAGTCGATGATACTGCTTAATGGCAGCCGGATATTCTGACTTAGCTGCGACGTCATAAGAGCGTCTCCAGACTCGTTCGAGCTGCTTACACCCCTTTTTGGCTGCCCTAAGTAATGTGTCAAACCACGGGTTGGAGGCCCGTCTACTCCTTGCTCCCAAATGGGCCGGGATACAAGTATCCAGACCCAATACAACCCAGTCATGGAAACAAGAAATTGCTGAATCCATGTCTGGGGGCAGCAGAGGCCTATGGTTGGCCAGACAAGCAGATAGTTGACAAAGGTCTAGTTTGTGCCAAGGACGTTTCAGCACAGGGGCAGAAAGTGAGGGAACAGCTTTCCCCTGCAATCGCAGCACAAAAGAGACCAGGAAGTGATCCGTCCAGGCCTGGGGAGCCGGAGGGAAGACCTGTAAAGGGCATAGATTGGAAAATATAGGGTCCAATAAGTGTCCTGCCACGTGCGTACTCTCAAGGACACATTGCACTAACTGAAAGGCCTCCAAATCTCCCAGCATGTTTGAAATCTCCGCTTTCTCATGCATCTCAAAATGAAGGTTAAGATCCCCCAAGATAGTAAAATTCGAAGCCCTACCCGCATATAGTGCGACTTTACTCAGAAAATCCTCCCTAAAACCGATTGCGGGGCCCAGAGGCCGATAGACTAAAAGGCCGGACATAGTGAAGTTAGGGCTCAACATAACTTTGAACACTGCACTTTCACATTCTGCAATGTTCTCTTTACTAAAACTACACTTATAAGCATCTTTAATAATCATTGCAATGCCACCACCCCGCCCTCCCTCTCTATTGACTGTCTTCAGCACATATCCCTGGGGAAGGGCCAACCAGGGCACAGCCACCGAGTCCTGCGTAAGCCAAGTCTCTGTTAAAAATAAGGCATCTGGGGCCTCGTCTATTAACAGGTCGAACTCCTCCGCATGATGTTTCACGAGGGACCGACAGTTCAAGCTAAGGAACTTGTACTCCGCAGCCTCTGGGGGGAATGGTACCCTATCCACCCCTGGCAGCAGAAATGAGCAAGACTTACACTTAAAGGAGACAACCTGGTGCTCCCTGCGAGAAGCAGAGCACTTGGCTTCCAGCCCCAAAAGATCTTCACGCGAATAGCTGATAGAATCGGTGGGAACTCGGGCAGGGTGCCTGGCGACCGGCGACTGTCGTGCGCGGACGGGTGCAGACGGGCTTGCCTTAGGCGAGCCTTCGGCGCGCCCGCGGCGCGGCCGCAGTAGTGCCGGCATTTAACGTCACAATACCAACAACTAGCCCGCCAACCCTCACACCCACCAAGATGGCGCCTGTCCTCCTCCCAGCCCCTCCTGCCTCAGCAGCCGTCAGCGGACCTCGCTGCCCCCTCGTAAATGACTAGATGCAGCAGAAAAATAAGGTGATGTGAAATGTATTGTTTTTTTTAAAAAGCAGCCTCACAGTGCTTTAAGAACAGCCTCACAAGGTATACTAAATTTAAAATTAAGGTCAACAAGATACATACAAACGCAGCGCCAACACGCAGCACGCTGCCCGATTCTGTCTCCCGGCTCAAGCCTCAGGAGTCAGGGGTCTGCACGGCCGCAGTAGTGCTGGCATTTAACGTCGCAATACCAACAACTAGCCCGCCAACCCTCACACCCCCCAAGATGGCACCTGTCCTCCTCCCAGCCCCTCCTGCCTCAGCAGCCGTCAGCAGACCTCGCTGCCCCCCGTAAATGACTAGATGCGGCAGAAAAATAAGGTGATGTCAAATTTATTGTTTTTTTAAAAAAGCAGCCTCACAGTGCTTTAAGAACACCCTCACAAGGTATCCTAAATTTAAAATTACGGGCAACAAGATACATACAAACGCAGTGCCAACACGCAGCACGCTGCCCGATTCTGTCTCCCGGCTCAAGCCTCAGGAGTCAGGGGTCTGCGCGGCCGCAGTAGTGCCGACATTTAACGCCGCAATACCGACAACTAGCCCGCAAACCCTCACACCCACCAAGATGGCGCCTGTCCTCCTCCCAGCCCCTCCTGCCTCAGCAGCCGTCAGCGGACCTCGCTGCCCCCGTAAATGACTAGATGCGGCAGAAAAATAAGGTGATGTGAAATTTATTGTTTTTTTTAAAAAGCAGCCTCACAGTGCTTTAAGAACAGCCTCACAAGGTATACTAAATTAAAAATTACGGGCAACAAGATACATACAAACGCAGCACCAACACGCAGCACGCTGCCCGATTCTGTCTCCCGGCTCAAGCCTCAGGAGTCAGGGGTCTGCGCGGCCGCAGTAGTGCCGACATTTAACGTCGCAATACCAACAACTAGCCTGCCAACCCTCACACCCCCCAAGATGGCGCCTGTCCTCCTCCCAGCCCCTCCTGCCTCAGCAGCCGTCAGCGGACCTCGCTACCCCCCGTAAATGACTAGATGCGGCAGAAAAATAAGGTGATGTGAAATGTATTGTTTTTTTTAAAAAGCAGCCTCACAGTGCTTAAAGAACAGCCTCACAAGGTATACTAAATTTAAAATTACGGGCAACAAGATACATACAAACGCAGCGCCAACATGCAGCACGCTGCCCGATTCTGTCTCCCGGCTCAGGCCTCAGGAGTCAGGGGTCTCCTTTAGCATACAGCTCGCTTTATCCTCTAGGTAACCTTTTCATGTAGTTGGAGCACACAAATGAATCAAGCCTATCCCAGGTCTCTAGTAATTCCTTCTTACAATCCTGTCATGACCGTATACTAAGGGACTTCTTAACTAGTTCCTGTTCCAAAGAAGCCATTCATTTTGCAATACTACATAGCTGCCTATTGAGATGCTGTCTAACTCTGTATGTTATTTATAGGCATTCACCCCTCAGAACCACCTTCATGGCATCCCACTCCACAGCCCCTAGACGAGGCATTGCCCCAGTTATCGCTGAAGTACCCATCTAGTCTTCGGGAGACCTCGATGGCGAATACCTGATATGTCAGTGCCTCCCCATTCATTCTCCATAGTGGCACCGCAGGGGGCTGCACATGCATAGGGAGTGTGATAAGCAGGGGGGTGTGGTCTGAAATATAACATGCCAAGTAGATGGGACTGTCCACCCACTGTAGGGCCATATCAGACATCAGGCAGTAGTCAATGCAGCTATGCATGCCGGTGGCAGGAACATGGGAGGAGTACTTCTTACTCTGAGGGTGACGTAATCTCCAAACATAATGGAGCCCCACATCCTTAATCATTTCCCGCAGTGCCTCTGTCATTGTCGGTTTAGGGTTACCTTTGAGCGGTGGTTGTCCAGTGTCCCATCTAGTATGCAATTTAGGTCCCCAGCAACTATCACAGCCGCCCGCATATGTTCCATCAAAACACGTATGATGGTGCCATAATGAAGTGGGTCATCTGCTGTGGGGGCATACACATTCATCAAGCATATTTATCTAGCATCCAGCATACCTGTGACTATTACATACCAAGCCTCAGGGTCAATCTTCACATCTTTTGCGACAAAAGGGATTCTGAGTGCCACCCAAATCAAGTGCACCCTCTGTCTTTTGACAACATGACACAGTCCTCCAACATTCCAGGTCATACATTTCCAATCAGAAGTCATCTTTTGCATGTCTCTCCAGCTGAGTATGTTCACCCAACCCCTTGACCTGAGGCATAGCTGTCCCATTCGATGAAAAACATGGCCCAAACCTTGGGCAACCCTCCCACCCTCAGGCAGTGGGACCAAACTAGAATACCTTCCCCAACATGGCCCCCTCTTAGGGCCCACCACCCCATCCCCCTTGAGGAGGCAACAGTCTCCTCATGAACTTTCACATAAAGCAGGGAGCCCAACATCCCCCAGGCGGTGACGCCGAAGGGCTCAGCCTGCTCAGTAGGACAGTGGCCCACCATGAGCTCCCCACTGACCACCTTCTTTATGCACCAACCAGGAATTTCTATATATGAGTGGGTGTTTCGGGCATCCCTGGTCCACCCCCACCCCATCTTCTATGCTTAGTAACATTTATAGCACAACATACATTCATCTCACGTAGGATCATCCTTCACTCTTTCTCAGTCCGTGGCCCCCCTTCCATGGCCTTTAGTGTTTTTTCAGGGCAGTAAAGGTTCAAGTGTGTCTGGTATGCAGTTGGAGTATGCTAGTATACAATCAGGATAAAACTGGATCCTTCCAGTGTGGCTGGCGTTTGAGTTTGGCAACGAGCCAGCAGAGTGCTGGCGCACACGTGATCTCTGTCTTTCCGCCCCAGGGTTTTTACGTGGACGGGCCCGGGAGTTCCGTGGTCTTTCAATCCCCAGGGTGTCCAACCAGTCATCCACCTCCAATGGACTCGTAAAGAAGTGCACCTTCCCATTTTACTGTATTCAGAGTTTTGCTGGATACATCAGGCTGTAGCGTATGTTATTGTCTCTCAGATTTCTTTTGTTTCCCAGTAGTCATTTCGTAGTTTTTGTAACTTGCGGGTGTATTCCGGGAAGATCATTATGGCTTGGCCATTGAATTTAGGTGTACCGTGCGTCCTGGCGTGTTGTAGAATTGCATCCCGGTCTCTGAAATTAAACAAGCGGGCTATGATTGTATGTGATGGCGCCCCCGGTCGAGGGGGAAGCGAGCGCTCTGTGGGCCCTCTCAATCGTAAAAAAATTTCGAGAGTTTTTCGGGACATAATGTGTTCATAAACCAGTGTTCTAAAAAAGAGCTCCACAGACTGGCCCTCAGTTTTCTCAGGGAAGCCCACAAGGCAGATGCTGTTCCCCCTGGTGTCCTCAACTCTCATTTCCAATAGCATGGTATGTGCCTGCCACTCCGCCACAGTTTTTGAAGGGTGATCACTTCTGATTTGAAGGTTGACGCCTCTTGTTCCATGTCTGTCACTCTGTCAGAGATTTGAGGACATCGGTGCGGAGCAGTCACACCTCCAGCGCCACCTGTCTATCTTGGCAAGGGTGAGCTCTCTGGACCCCTTGATCTCGGCTAATATCTCCGCCATAGTAGGAGGACCCTGTTCTCCCTCCACGGCCTTTATCTTTAGTCATTACAGATCCAGGCTTATGTTTTATCCTCAGCCCTCCCCACCCGATTGTGCAATCACTGGATGCAGGCTACTGTGATCCTCAGATCGCCCCCCTCCGCGCAATGCTTCTCGGTCACTGCTTTGACCAGGGACAGTGTGTATTGCTCGAGGGTCTACGCCCAGGGCCTTGCGCCAGCTTCCCTCCCCGTTCCCCACAGGTTCTCGCCTTGTGATCCTGCCACTACAGGGTCTCAAGGCTGTCATGCCGAACCTGCCGGCCTCCGTCTCCATTCCCAGGGATGAGACACTCAATTTTTGTGGTTCTCGTCACTAGGCATATCTATTATTTATCATGTTAAATGACAGAATGTGCAGTTCCTAACAGTGGGAGGAGAAAGCAGGTCTCTTATTGAATGCCCTCACACACCCAGAAGGGTGTCATACTTCATCATTGGGCTGTGCTCCTCGTCGGGCCGGTTCTGCAATGCCCGATGGGCTCCCGCAAAGGGGCTCTTTGCTGGAGATCTTTTAAGAGACAGCCGTTTGGTGCGTGAGGGTGAGTGGTCAAGGTAGCGTGTGAGTGAAAGTGGTGGTTTAAAATAGGTTTAGCACTGCCCTGAGGGAATTCATTCTAATCACGGGGTGTGCTAACCTAATTAAAATGCGTGAGCCCTGTTTGGAGTAACAATGATCCTACAGGGTCTAGTATATGGGAGTGGTCGACATGTTTCTTGTCTACTGCCCCTAGCGGGACAGTCGGCAATTCTTCAGGACTAGTATCTACGGGACTGAATACTCAAGAACTCTAACACTACTACAAGGCCGGTGCAGAAAACTATCAAGGTCACCAGCGTTGCTAATAGAAGATCCAGGGTGGAAGACCTGGATTGTAGAGACCCCCAAAGGTGGGGTCGCGGTTGAATGGGGTAGCCTTGCGAGCACTATGTTGCTCACTATGGAGGGAGGCGCACAACTAGCGATGCTCCTACCCTTGCTCAGGCTCCCGTGTCAACGTTGGTGACATTGACAGTTTTCCGCACCGCCTTGTAGTAGTGTTAGAGTTCTTGAGTATTCACTCCTGTAGATACTGGTCCTGAAGAATTGCCGAGTGACCCGCTAGGGGCAGTAGGCAAGAAACGTGTCTACCACACACATATACTAGACCCTGTGGGATCATTGTTACTCCAAACAGGGCTCACACATTTTAATTAGATCAGCACACCCTGTGAATAAAATTAATTCCCTCAGGGCAGTGCTAAACCTATTTTAAACCACCACTTTCACTTACACACTACCTTGATCACTCACCCTCACGCACCAAACGGCTGTCTCTTAAAAGATCTCTGGCAAAAAGCCCGTTCGCGGGAGCCCGTCGGGCATTGCAGCGCCGGCCCGACGAGGAGCTCAGCCCAATGATGAAGCATGACACTCTTCTGGGTGTGTTAGGGCATTCAATAAGAGACCTGCTTTCTCCTCCCACTGTTAGGAACTGCACATTCTGTCATTTAACGTATCCTTTCGTAGCACTGTGCAGGACCTCATCAAAAGCTCCCGGTTCCTTTTGGATTCAAGTATTATTTATCATGGCCTTGGTACCCAGCCAGCCATGTATCATGCATTTAGCCAGTGTCCAGTATTGCCAACTCTCCAGGTGCGTGCCAAGTCTAACGTGTCTGTGGCTCATGGCCTATCTCATATATTTCTGCTACTAGCGCAGTGGACTGCGTACCTGCTTATGCCCCTTCTGCCATATCAGCACCTAAGTCGTGTCCCTGGTGTTGCGTCCGCTATAGCCTGTCTTCAGGCTCTTGTTTCAGCTCCTGCCTCCTGTATGCTTGCTGCGCTAAGGCCCACCAGGAGGCCGCTACAACCGGTCATGCCCTGCGGGGGCCGCAACACAAGGCTTTCTGCTTATGGTGTAGAGGCCGCAGGCCCCCTAGCGGTCCTCCTGCAAGTCATGGCCACTCCTGCTTTGTTGCACTGTCGGCCAATTCACTGCCTGATCCCCCACCAAAATGGCCACCTAGTGGTAGTGGATGCCCAGCTCACTGGCTCCCCCGGGCACGATCTGCTGCCTCCAGCCGCCACTGCTCGCAGTGACCGCCCGGGGCCTCCAAGTCCGCTCCACTCCTTTAGGGGTACCGCCAGGCAGCTGCGCCGTACGCCTCACTCGAAGCCGCAGTGACCAAGGCGGAATGGTGTTGCACAACAACCGCCCCAGCAGCCCGTCAGCTCTCGGCAATCTGAATTTCGCCTCTGCAGCCTGCTCTACTGACGTCTCGCTGGTTAGATGAGTGAGGGGCAGCTCATGGCCCAAATCAGCGTTAATGGTTACTGATGGTGCAGTATTATGTAGGATTTTGCGTTGGTCGGAGGAAGCTCTGGGGAAACACGTCTAGGCAGGCATCTTTCCTGGCCACGCCCCCAGCTCAGTCACTGTTGCTCGTAGATTGAGAGATGGTTTTGATAAGGGCTATGGTGATGCAAAACCGTCTTGCTTTTGATGTGTTATTAGCAAAAGAGGGAGGAGTCTGTAAAATGTTGAAGGTCCAACAGTGTTGTACTTACATACCAGATAACAGTAAGGATCTGAGGCAATATATAAGTAACATCACTGAGATACATCATGAGATATATGATTTGGCAACTGAGCGAATTTGGGATAAGATTGGGAGTTGGTTTGCAAATCTCAGAAAGGGAATCCTTTGATATATGAAGCCGACAGTAGTTGATGTGGTCTGTGTTATCATCTTGTTTGGCATGGTAAGGGCATACAAATGGCACAAGTTGAGGCAATTGGAGCATTCCATTGGAGAGAGAGAAAGGAGAATGGAAAGACTGCAGGACAGTCCCTATGAGGATCTTAAGCGACTGAAAGAATTGAGACAGAGGAGACTAGCTATAACATCAATTTAGATCGGTCTACTCTACAGGGAGCTAGAGTATTGTGATGACGCAGGTCATCAGAGGGGGGACTGATGTAGGGCAAAATCTATTTTCATTGTAGGGGTGCATTATAATCACACCTGTAGAACACATCCACATATAATCTTGTGTTAACCTAGGTGTTAGGATCTTGTATCGTAATTACATGAATGTGATGTGTTTAGGCCAAAATGTAGAATATGTGAAGAATTATTGTAGAAAATCAAATGTAACCAGCAGAAAACATTAACTGAAACGCTTGTAATGTGCAACTGACAATCATTCATTATTGAATGTTTTTATTAATCAAGTCATTTCATATGTAGGTAGGAATATTAACGGAATGTGCCTTAATTTCTATGCGATTTCGTAAAGTTCATGTTCCATTTCTCTTATGTTAGCTGAACCTTGTAAGCCTGAATTGCGTTTTCGCTGGAAGATCTAGCATTAGAATTAATAGATGAATTTCATGTGAACTTTGGATTCTGCTCTTTCTCACGTTTGTGTTGCAGGTGGAAGAAGTGCCCTTGTTAGTTAGAATAATGTCTTTGTTTTAGGAGTCAGGGAAGGAGAGAAGTGGATACATTGGGAGTTTATGCCGATAAGGTGAACTGTAGTATTTTCTCATCCAAGAAGGACTGGGAATCAAGGTCCTCTTGTTACTGTTCGGGAACTACGCTGTCCTGTGGAAAAATACCTATGAGAATGTTGCCTGGTCAGATGGCATGACCCAAAAGGAATCCTGGGAAGACACCTGTGATATTAGAGTATTGTAATTAGGGAGAGAGCCCCACTTCCTCTCTGCCTTTGGAGAGAGAGCATCTTAGAACCAGCTCTGTCTCAGTAGCTTCATGCTACCCGACCCACTGAAGTGGAGAGACTTTTAAGGAAGACTCCACACACTGATACCTTAACCTATAAAGCCCTGAAAAATGCTGAAGTAGGGATGTCACGTTAGTGCTAGTGTAGGAACAGATTAATGCTTTATTTTCATCAACCCTCGATGTAGAGAAACTTGGACTCATGTTTTTTTATCTTTTGCATCCTAATTCTTGCATTAATTGTCTTGTGCATGTTGCACTGTGTCAACCGTATTCGCAGATTTGACTTCATGTTGGTTCCAATGTATTTCTAAACCCTCATCTTGAGGTGTCTGTGTGTCCAGTTATTTTTGGCTTTGTAATAAATCAACTAACCTTATTTAGTAGTCTATGGTTATTATGAATCTAGAGAAACTGAAATTGAATTCATTGACATTGTTAATGATTTCTCTCCCTTCCACGCTCTCATGCTGGGAAAAAGTACCATTGACTTGAGGTTCCAGAGCAGATCTAAGACGTACTGGCCCGGCTCCCTCGGTAGTATTGGCTTATACCCAATTGGCATATTAAATGTACTTATAAATCCCTAGTAAAGTGGTATTATCTGTGCCCAGGGCCTGAAAATTAAATGCTACTAGTGGGTCAGCAGCACTGATTGTGCACTCACTTAAGTAGCCCTTTAAAACATGCCCCAGTCCTGCCATTGCAGCCTTTGTGTGGGAAAGTGAAACAGCATTATCAACACGCCAGAACCATGAATGGCCTTATTAGTGATGCTGATAACATCATCCAGTGACTGTGAGTGTTTTCGAAAGGTTTATGAGTGTTAAATATACATACCAAGGTGTATTGGTGAATCAGTGATTGTGTGAGTGCCTGTATAGATGATTCTGTGGGTGCGTGACTAACTGTATAAAAGAGAGAGATTAGGTATCTCAGTGAATGTATGGGTGAGTGACTAGGTTGTGTGAATGTCTGTATCAGTCTATCAGTTGGTGTCTAAGTGGCTGTATGGGTTGGTGAGTGGATCCGTGAGTGGCTGTATGGGTAATTGGTGGTCAGCCTGCAGATACCTCGGAGTTGATTCGAAGCTGAAAAATTGTCCACCTCTTGATCGTTTCACTTCTGATTGTAAAGTATACAGAATAATGATCGGGTCAAGCGAGGGAAGGAAGGGAAAGGAACAGCTGGGAAGGAGACCTAAACAGAGAATGGTAACACAGTTATGTTGAAAAATAACACCACCTGAGAATTGACATATCAAGTGTAAGGTTATCAGCAATACCTGAAAAAAACAACGTATGAAAATGATAATTCAAGATGCTTAACAGAACCACGGAGATCTAATCATAGATGTATCTGTATTTCCTATGAAGAGATAATGTACAAGTACCTATTAGGATATATCCTTATTGATAAGAGTTATAGCAAAGATACTATTGCATTCTTATGTCTTGGTTTCTCTCCCCCACACTATACCTACCAACTGAATATGACTGCCCAACGTCACAGGGGAAGAGAAAGTTTCCTCTTGGTCCTGACCCCCGTTAATAGGCAAAAAATGAAAACAGAGGCGAATTACTCTATTTATAATTTCCTTACTGTATCCTTATAGATGCTGAATAATTCCATGTCCAGCAAATGAAAACAGTCTTTCTCTTGTAATCCAATCTCAAACATGAAACAGAATTCTGTTTAGTTTCCCAGATAAATAACCACAAATGACTGATGATGAGGGGGTTATCCTCTCCCCAATGTATATGCCTCAAATAATAAATTCAGCCCATTGAAGATGTCTATAGTATCACACTGTTATAAGGATTGAGTCTCAGCCAAGACTCCACTATCAGATGCTGAGGCAAGACTCACCCCAGGATCAGCAGATCACCACTTAGAACGCAGCTGCATTCTTGTACTCCCATCAAAAGTTCAAAGGCAGCAGAATAATTCCAGACTTGAAGTTATCACACCAAAGTTACTGAAGGAACTCGAGCACTCAAATTCCCACAAGCGAATCCATTCACCGTTAACCAGGGAAACACAACACAGTGATTTGACCTTACCACACTAAAGCCTCACTCCAAAACTCTGCTTTCTCCACTCTCGCAGCTCGAAAATAATCTGCAGCGAAAGGAACCACGGACATCCCACTTATACTTCCAGTCTATCCTTCCAACAATAGGCATCAGGAAGGAACCGGAAATATGACGGAACGAGGGGTACTGTAGTTTTGAGACCCAATTCGGAGTTATGCTTCGTCGTCTCCTGAAGCACGTGAAGGATGGAGGTAAGAGACATAACATTGGTTGTCTGAGTACCTGTTTGTGTGGATGAGTGTCTGTGTGGGTGGGTGAAGGTGTGTGTGCCTACATTGATGAGTGGGTGGGAGAATCAGTGGCTGTATGGGTTAGTGAGTGCATCTGTGAGGGGCTTTATGGATGACTGAGTGTGTGTACAGCTGTGTCGGTGAGTGAATGGATGTGTCAGTGGTATATGGGTAAGTAACTGCATATGTGAAAGGCAGTATAGGTGAGTGTTAGAGTATATGAGTGACTGCATGTGTTAGTGTGTGCTTGTGTCAGTGACTGTATAGGTGAGCGAGTATGTTAATATCTGTATAAATAAGTGAGTGGGTGAGTGTATAACTGTATAGGTGAGTACGTGGCTTTGTTATTGACTATATGCGTGAGTGGGTATGCGTGTGAGTAACTCTATGGGTGAGGGCAGTGTTTGAGTGGATGTATGAGTTCATGAGTGGATCTATCAGTGGCTGTATTAGTGAGTTAGTTTGTATGAGTGGCTGTATGGGCGACTGAGTGGATGTGTGTGTAGACCTATAAATCAGTGAGTTGGTTGGTGTGTAAGTAATGGTATGGGTGTGTCAATGTTTTTGAAAATGGGAGTGTGGAAGTTGGAGTGAGTGAACAAAGGGTTCTATTGGAGTATGAGAGGGTGCATCAGAGATACTGTGGATGATGTCATCAGTGATGTCATTTGAGATGTCATCAGTGATGTCACTGGCCATGTGATGAGTGATGTGATATGTAAGGTCATAAGCAGTGCATTGCAGGGGCAGGAGTTATAGTTAGGTCAGCTAACTATAACTGCTGAATTTCTATGGTTTTGTATGAGTGAAACCTGAGTATAACTGTAACGTCTGTGTAACCTTTGTTTTTTTAGTGAATTTCTATGTTTGTTTATTCCATTTCCCCACTATAATGCCCTGTAACCTTTGGGTTTTTTCCCTGAATTTCTAAGTTTTTTTAGATGCTAATTCCTAACTATAACATCCCTGTAAACGTTGGCTTTTTCAGTGAATTTCTATGTTTTTTTTAACTAGTAGTCGTGTTTACAGAGTGGTGGAGAAAGGGGGCTGGGCCTCCGACCAGCTCACAGGACTACCGCTGTGTAGGACTTACAAGAGGTACCAGGAGGGCTTCTTGGCCCCCATGGTCCCTCAGGAGTAAAGTGAACTTCATCCCCAACCAGTAGTGCACCATTATAAGTGGAGAAGGAGGGTGTGGCCTCCAAAGACCTCTTAGCAATCCCGCTGTGTGGGACTTATTGGAGATAACAAAAGGGGTAGTTGGGCCCCAAGGATGTCCTTGGGGGTCAACTACCCCTCCTGTTACCTCCAGTATGTCCCACTTAACAGGATTGCTGAGGCCTGGTAGGAGGCCACGTCCCCTTTCTCCACCACTCTGCAAATGAGCCTCCTGTCGCACTACTAGTAGGGAGATAAAGTCCCCTTGGCTATTGAGGGTCCATGGTGGCCAATTAACCCTCCTGTTACCTCCAGTAACACTCACACAGCTCGATTGCTGAGAGGTTGTCAGAGGCCACTCCCCCTTTCTCCACCATCGTGCAAATGTGCCTCCTAGCACAATGCTGCTTAGGGAAAGAAGTCCACTTTAGACCTGAGGCCCTCAGGAGGCAAGGGGACGTCATCCCTCACCAGCAGTGTGGCAAGAGGTGAATGTGCAGAGTGGTGGAGAAAGGGGGCAAGACCTCTGACCACCTCTCAGTAAATCCCACTGTGTTGGGCTTACTGGAGGTACCAGGAGGTCTTGTTGGCCCTAACGATCTTCAGCAGCTAAGGGGACTTCATCCCCCAACCAGCAGCATTCCCGGAGGTGCATATGCAGAGTGGTGGAGAAAGGGGGTGGGACCTTCGACAAGCTGCCGGCTTTTTTTGGCCCCCCTTCCCTGAGCTATTTTGGGCCCCCAGGACTGCCCCTTTGAAAAATCCACTTTATAAAAAAAAGGGAGACACCCCCCTCTAGGGCCAATTTCGGCTCCGGGGACCCCTTCCGTGGCCCAGCCTTTTAAATATTTTTTAATATAATTGAAAGGGGGGGATGAGCGGCCCCCTCCCAGGCTATTTTTTGCCCCAGTGACCCTATACCCCAGGCCTGTCCCTTTTATATATATACCACTGCTGATTGTGCGGGTCCAAGCGCCGGTGATTTCGAGGCGCTGATGGAGCAGTGTGTCCGATTGCAATGGACACAAAAAGAAGCAGGACACCAACTTAGTGAGTTTTGCAGCAACCCACTGAGGTATTAAATTATTTTAAATGAGGAGGAAATTAACCGGCACCCACTGGGACAATTATATTAACTGAACTTAAGAAACCAGAATGCACTCTGTGCATACGCCCACTCGAGCGGAACTTAAATAACCCATTGCAAGTGCGATGTTACTTCTGCTGCCTGTTATCCCACAAGCCATGCCAGAGACCAAGGGCGAAGGAACGCCCGAAACGCGTATGGCACAATTGGCGTATTGTTAGCTGGAACAGCGATTTTGAATGCTCTGCAGTCCTTCAATAAAAGGAAAGATAGATGCTGTGTGTGGCGCCTTCAATAGTGTGAGCACTCTTCGTTTGGATATATATTATCTACTGGCCGTCGCCAGTAGATAGTTATAGTTAGGACCGTGTTTCCATAGGAAATCTGAAAATTCTATTTTGAATAACTTTGGCGCCGGTTGACGAATCCTCGCGAAATTTTCAAAACTAATGGGGCGCTCCACTCAGCTCCTACCCTGAAAGTCTCGGGGTGATTCGTCAAGCGGGGGCTGAGAAAAAAGGGGGGTTTTCCCCATGCATTTTCCCATAGGACCTTTAGTCGAAGGTACAGCCCGAACGGCTGAACAGAATTACTTGAAATTTGGCAAAGAGGTAGTCCTCAGGTCAGGCATGTGCCTTTTGCATATATGGTGTCAATCTGTTCAGTAGTTCCTGAGAAAATTGCAGTTAAAAGCACATAAATATCTATAGCCGCGCACCGTGCGCGAGCGTAATTCTGATTGGTGGATTCATGTCAGTCAACATTCGAATCGGTCGAAATCAGGAAGTGTCGACTGCCATTTTGTGTGTGACAGTGAAAAAGAAAGGTGGAGAACGTGAAAAGGGGGCAGGGTACAGAGTTCCTGACCCCCTAGCTTTTGTCAGGGGGTCTCTGAAGGACCATGAAGGGTGAAAAATTTTATTTATTTTTTTTTAAATTGCGAGGTGCGCGCACGGCGCAATCATAAAAAAAATAGAATTAAAAATCAAATTTAAGTGTTTAGATGTTAGGTGGCTCTAAAAAGAACCGTTGTGTTAATTGAGGGACAGAGGAAAAAAAAGACATGGCAAAAATTATAGGGTGCCGCACGTGTGCTGCTGTATCTTGCTCTCTATTAGCGGAATGCTGGTGTCCGCATAAGAAAGAAGAGCATTGCACGCATTGCACCGTATATGCACCCTCTTAAACAGAGGGTGTATATCCAGAGGAACCAAACCAGGTGAAGCTGCCGCCGCAGATGAAGTGCTCGGCTGAGCTGCCGATGATGTGCTCGGCTCAGCTGCTGCGGATGTGCTCGGTTGAGCTGTTGGAGGGTTTTTGTAGTATCCTGGGAAGCTATGTCATCATAGACTAAGGGTTCTGACATTAGCTTGGGGATGGAATGTATATGTTCCAACTGTGGAATGTTTATTGCTGTCTGTTAGATCTGGGGGTCTCTAGTTGGCAGGGTAGGTACCACTGTCCAAGTAGGGACCCTTGCTTCTAGTCAGGGAAAGGGGGATACACTGTTAACCTAGGTAGCTTGGCCTGAGCAGTCTAGGCTATCAAAGGCAATGTGTAAAGTATTTGTACCAACACTCACAGTAACACAGTGAAAACACCACAGATTTACTCCACACCAGTTTTAGAAAAATAAGGTATCTTTACTAAAAACTTCACAAGACCAAATACTACAGAAAAACCAACATATAATTCAAAAAGGTTACTTTAAAGATAGTTCAAGAGTTTGCAGAAAGTAATCCAGGATGTAAAAGTCAGTGTCTTGCACAATGCGACTCTCAATGCACAAAATGCCACACTTTCGTGCCCAACAGTACCTGTAGTTGCGATAAGGTTTCCAAAAGCTATAACAAGGAAGATGGCAAAGGCGATGCGATACTCCTGAGATCTTGGGGAGGCTTTGCAGCAGCCCTGCTTCACGTAGCAGAGGTGGATGCGCCGGCTCCGATCTGTAGGGGGAGGATGCGATGACTTTGGCTTTCGTTGCGTAGGTTTCTAAGGGGGAAGCTTCACGCACAGGTTCGATGCGACACTCTTCGATGTGGCACGATGCGCGGCGCAGCGTTGACTTCCAGCGCCGCAACTCTCGATGCGCCACGGAACGGGACTCTGCGTTGACGCACGCAGCGACTGGATACTTTCACGCACTGGCAGTGGTGCGGCCCGCAAACTGGTTCTGCGACGACCCTCGCAGCGTCAGGAATCTTCTCGCACCGGGACGATGCTCGACGCACTCGGCGATGCGGGGACCCCGGGTGCTGCGATGACGCCGCGATGAAATTCTCCTCGCACTCTCGTTCTTGCGACACGCAATCGGATGATGCGTTGGGTACCAGTTACTCTTTTTCACGCTTCTGCTTCCCAGCTCCCAAACACAGCAAAACGACCTCCTGAGGCCCCAAGACTGGGCAAGCACTCCAAGGCAGGTCAGAACTCCTTCAGCAGAGTTCCAGGGGAGCTGGTGGTGAAGTCCTTTTGTTCCTGGGACTTCTTAACAGGGAGCCAGCTCTTCTCAGGCCCTTGGAGATCAGAATCAAAAGAAGGGGACACAGCAAAGTCCTTCCCCTCTCCTTGGCAGCAAAGCAAAACAGCAAGCAGGCAGTCTTCTCCTCTTCAGTCCTTTTCAGCTTTCTCCTTGGCAGAGGTTTCTTCTTAGTTCCAAAGTGATCTAAAGTTTAGGTGTCTGGGGTCCTCTTCTTATACCCCTCCAAGTCTTTGTCTCTCTTTGTTCCAGTGGGGGGATTCCCCTGCTCGAACCGGTTCCTGGGTGTGCTCTGCTCTGGAGCACCTAGTTCCTTTCAGAGTGAGGGGCAGGGTCGTTAGACGCTCAGCAGGAGGTGGAGCCTTCTTTGTGCCAGCAGAGGCAGAGTCCTCAGCCTGGCCAGCAGAGGGTGGAGCCAGCATTGTTTTGGCAGGGGCAGTCCTATTCAAACCCAGGGACTACTCCTCCCACCCATCTAAAGCAGATCTCCCTATTCACCCTGCTGCTGACTCATCCAGGCTCCTGGAGCCACCTAGCCCATCACATGACACCAGTCAGCCAACCAGCACACAGGCACACAGGAAGGTTAAACAGGAGAATAGCTACTTTCTAAAAAGTGCTATTCTCACACAGTGAATTTAAAAACCATCTTGCTAAAAAGATGTATAATTAAATTCTGAACACAGAGATACCAAACTTGGATTTTCTATCTTGCGCTTATGGGAAGATAGGCATGTAAACAGCCTTCCCCATTCTATCCTATGGGCAAGATAGCCTCTCAGCAGTGAAAAACGAAAATGGCTGTAATTCACTACCAGGGCATGTTACACACCTCAGTACATGCCCTACCTTTCAGATACACTGCACCCAGCCCAGGGGGGTACCTAGGGCCACCATAGGGATGCCTGACATGTACAGAAAGGGAAGGATAAGGCCTGGTCAGTGGGTGCACTGGCCAGGTCGATATGGCAGTCCTGGACTGCACATAGGCACTGCAAGCAGGCCTAAGACATCATTTTAGGGCTACTCCTGTGGGTGGCACAATCAGTGCTGCAGCCCACTAGTAGCATTTGAATCACCAGCCCTGGCACACCCAGTGCACTTTACTAGGGGCTAACAGGTGAAACAAATATGCCAATCATGGATAACCAATCAATATAACAATTTACCAAGGGAGCACTTGCACTTTGACACTGATCAGCAGTGGCAAAGTGCCCAAAGCATCTTAACCAGCAAAAACGAAATCCAGCATAGCATCAAAAATACAGGAGGTAGAGGCAAAAAGTCAGGGGTAACCACGCCAAAGATGCCAGGTCTAACACGTGTCCCCTCCAGCTGAAAGTGGGGAGAACTACCCACCCTCTTGGGAGTTCCCATCGCTAAGGCGGAAAAACCTGGACAGACCATCAGCGTTGGCGTGTTCTGTACCGGGGCGGTGTTCCACCGTAAAGTCCATCCCCTGTAGGGAAATGGACCACCTCAACAGCTTAGGATTCTCACCCCTCATCTGCATCAACCATCTAAGGGGCCTGTGGTCCGTCTGAACCCGGAAGTGAGTCCCAAACAAGTAGGGTCTCAGCTTCTTCAGCGCCCAGACCACAGCAAAAGCTTCCCTTTCAATCGCACTCCACCTCTGTTCCCTGGGAAGTAGCCTCCTACTAATGAAAGCTACAGGTTGGTCCAAGTCCTCATCATTTAGTTGTGAGAGCACCGCTCCCACTCCATGCTCAGAAGCGTCTGTCTGCACTATGAATTCCTTGGAGAAGTCAGGCGCCTTGAGTACAGGTGCTGTACACATGGCCTCCTTCAGGGCATCAAAAGCTTCTTGGCAGGCACTGGTCCAAATCACTTTCTTCGGTAACTTCTTGGAAGTTAGTTCTGTCAACGGAGCAACAATGGTGCCATACCCCTTGACAAAACGGCGATAGTACCCGGTGAGTCCTAAGAAGGCTCTCACCGCTGTCTGGGTCTTGGGGGGTTCCCAGGCCCGGATGGTATCTATCTTGGCTTGTAGGGGTGCCACCTGGCCGCTTCCTACTTGGTGTCCCAAATACACCACCGAACCCTGCCCTATCTGGCACTTACTGGCCTTGATAGTGAGGCCTGCACTGTGCAGAGCCTTCAACACTGCGCAGAGGTGTTGCAAGTGTTCTTCCCAAGTGGAGCTGAACACAGCAATGTCATCCAGATATGCGGCGCTGAATTGCTCCAGCCCGGACGGCACCTGGTTGACCAGTCTCTGGAATGTGTCAGGGGCGTTCTTCAACCCAAAGGGCATGACACGGAACTGGAAGTGCCCCTCTGGCATTGAAAACGCAGACCTCTCCTTGGCCCCATCAGTTAAGGCAATCTGCCAGTACCCAGAAGTTAAATCAAACGTACTGAGGTAGTTGGCAGCTCCCAACCGATCCACAAACTCATCAGCTCTGGGGATGGGGTGTGCGTCAGTCTTCGTGACTGCATTGAGCCCACGGCAGTCCACACAAAACCTAAGTTCTGGAGTGGCACCTGGCGCAGCAGCTTTCGGTACAAGTACCACTGGGCTAGTCCAGGGGCTGCTGGAGGGCTCAATCACCCCTAGTTCCAACATCTTAGAAACCTCCTTCTTGATGCTGGCCCTGACCTTGTCAGCCACCCGGTAAAACTTCTGTTTCACAGGCATGCTATCTCCCGTGTCCACGTCATGGACACACCAGTGGGTGATACCGGGGGTCAGGGAGAACAGAGATGCAAACTGACCCAGCACATGGCGACAGTCCCTCTGCTGTTCTGGGGTCAGGGTGGGCGAGAGGACCACTACATCCACTGACCCATCTTGCTCCTTAGCTTCCAGGAGGTCAGGAAGAGGATCGCTATCCTCCTCCATCCCTGCATCTGTAGCAAGTAGCATTGTTATTTCAGACCTCTCAAAATGGGGTTTGAGGCGGTTCACATGTTGGACCCTCATGGGGTTCCTGGGAGACCGCAAGTTGACCAGGTAGGTCACTTCACTCTTGCGCTCCACCACCTCATATGGCCCAGTCCACTTGTCTTGGAGCGCGCAATGCTCCACTGGCGCCATCACCCACACCATCTGCCCAGGTTGAAATTCCACCAGAGTGGTATGCTGGTCATACCACCTCTTCATCTCATCCTGGCTGGCTTCCAGGTTCGCCTGAGTGAGGGCCCGGAAGCGCTGTGTCTGGTTGAGGATGGCCAGCACAGAGCTGAACACATCCTGGGGGGTTTTCCCAGGGGATTTCTCCCAACCCTCCTTCACCAGACTGAGAGGTCCTCTAACAGGGTGCCCGTACAAAAGCTCAAAGGGACTGAACCCTAGAGACTTTTGTGGTACCTCCCTGTAGGCAAATAATAGGCATGGCAAAAAGACGTCCCACTTCCATCTCATGGGCTCTGTCAGCCCCATGATCATGCCTTTCAGGGTCCGGTTGAACCTTTCAACCAACCCATTTCCTTGAGGGTGGTAAGGAGTGGTGAACTTATAAGTTACCCCACACTCCTCCCACAGAGACTTCATATACCTGGAGATGAAGTTGGTACCCCGGTCAGATACCACCTCTTTGGGGAAACCCACACGGGAAAAGATCCCCATCAACGCACGGCCCACCACTGGGGCTGTTGTTGTCCTGAGAGGGATAGCCTCCGGGTACCGGGTGGCATGATCCACCAGGACCAGGATGAACCTGTTGCCTAAGGCTGTCCTGGGGTCCAGTGGCCCCACAATATATATCCCCACCCGCTCGAAAGGGGTGCTCACTACCGGAAAAGGCTGGAGAGGGCCTTTGTATTTTCCTCCAGCCTTGCCACTTGCCTGGCAAGTCTGGCATGATTTACAAAAGGAAGAGACGTCCGTCTTCATCCCGGGCCAGTAAAAGTGGGTGGCAAGCCTTTGTCGGGTCTTGTCCTGCCCGAGATGTCCTGCAAGAGGCACGTCGTGAGCCAGACCCAGTAGGAAGTCTCTGAACCCTGCGGGTACCACCAGGGTACGTGATCCACTGGGCTCAGCAAACCTAGGCTCACTGTACAACAAGTCATTCTCCCAGTAGAGAAAGAAGTTCTTCGGATCAGCACCTGCTGCCTGGTCTTTAGCCTGGTGCCGCAGACCTTCAAGAGTAGGGCATGCCTTCTGCGCTTGGCAGAACTCCTCTCTGGAGGGACCACCCTCTTGCTGCCAATGGGTCAGCTCAGGTATGTCTCCCAGCTCAGCTACCTGTTCCCCTGTAGGCTCCAGGGCATCCCCCGCAGGTTCTGCTCCTTCCTGGACCGTGGGAACAGTGGGGGTGGACGCACCACGCCCCTTGCCCTTCCTCTTTCTGGCAGGGACCTGGGCCACTGTTTCAGGCTCCAGGTCTGCTTCACAACCCTGTCTGGCTGCCATGGACCGGGTGGTCACACAGACCCACTCAGGCAAACCCAACATCTCCAAATGAGCCTGGCTTTCCACCTCTTTCCATGGGGAACTCTCCAGGTCATTACCTAGCAGACAGTCTACTGGCATGGATGGACTCACAACAACTCTGAGAGGACCTGAGACCCCCCCCCACTCAAAGGGAACATGTGCTACCTTGCAAAGGCGCACAGAGTTGTCAGCTGACACTACAGGGTGAAGTACATCGGGAATGATCAGCTCCTCAGGGACCCACTGACACCTGACCGTGGTCACACTGGCTCCAGTGTCCCTGAGAGCCTCCACCCTCTTCCCATTGATGGTCACCCACTGCCTGTACTTCTTAGTGTTATCAGGGACAGGGGTTTCCTGTACCATCTCTGTTTCTCCTAAAGAGACAAGGGACATAACTGCTAATCCCTCCAAATCGCTAGAAATTAAATCCCCACCAAAAGCTACACTAGCTATACCCGGTGTTGGAGCACCAGAGGGTGCCTGGGATTTCTTGGGACACACAGGAGACTTGTGACCCAATTCCTGACAGTGATAACACCTAATGGGACCCTTGTTATCCGACCTGCCCATAGGGGGCCAGGTTGGTTTGGGTTTTGACTTGGGGGGCTGGGACTGGTTACCCTGGGAACTGTTTTGGGGCCCTTGTGAGAACTCCTTTTGGTTACCCTTGTCCCCCTCACTCTTCTGCTGGGGACCCTGCCCACCTTTGGCAATGGTACCCACAATTCCTCTGTGGACCCTGGTACTGGTCCAGCGGTCCGCCTCCTTAGCAAGCTCAATGGGGTCCGTCAGCTGGCTGTCTAAAAGATGCTGGCGCAGCTCTGGAACACATAGACTACTCAAGTGCTCCCAACTTCAAGACTCTTTGTAGCACATCTTTTCTAGATCCGCTTTTCACAGGGCAACCAAGGTCTCTGCAGAATTGCTTGAGCTCCTCAACTCTGTATGAATACAAATCCGCAATGGAAAACTCCAATTCTGCCTTTCACTTGTTGCCACCTGAGACATGATGCTCTTGAAGAGTTACTCAAAAATAGAATAAAAAATATAGTATGTGGTTGTCTATTGTCTATTGGTCTGCACTCCTAGTGATGTACACCAATTACTGTGGGTCAAGTACAAATACAAGTTCAATTCTCACCGCTGACCACCAATGTTAGATCTGGGGGTCTCTAGGTTGGCAGGGTAGGTACCACTGTCCAAGTAGGGACCCTTGCTTCTAGTCAGGGAAAGGGGGATACACTGTTAAGATAACCCCTGCTCACCATCTAGGTAGCTTGGCCTGAGCAGTCTAGGCTATCAAAGGCAATGTGTAAAGTATTTGTACCAACACTCACAGTAACACAGTGAAAACACCACAGATTTACTCCACACCAGTTTTAGAAAAATAAGGTATCTTTACTAAAAACTTCACAAGACCAAATACTACAGAAAAACCAACATATAATTCAAAAAGGTTACTTTAAAGATAGTTCAAGAGTTTGCAGAAAGTACTCCAGGATGTAAAAGTCAGTGTCTTGCACAATGCGACTCTCAATGCACAAAATGCGCCACTTTCGTGCCCAACAGTAACTGTAGTTGCGATAAGGTTCCCAAAAGCTATAACAAGGAAGATGGCAAAGGCGATGCGATACTCCTGAGATCTTGGGGAGGCATTGCAGCAGCCCTGCTTCACGCAGCAGAGGTGGATGCGCCGGCTCCGATCTGTAGGGGGAGGATGCGATGACTTTGGCTTTCGTTGCGTAGGTTTGTTAGGGGGAAGCTTCACGCACAGGTTCGATGCGACACTCTTCGATGTGGCACGATGCGCGGCGCAGCGTTGACTTCCGGCGCCGCGACTCTCGATGCGCCACGGAACGGGACTCTGCGTCGACGCACGCAGCGACTGGATACTTTCACGCACCGGCAGTGGTGCGGCCCGCAAACTGGTTCTGCGACGACCCTCGCAGCGTCAGGAATCTTCTCGCACCGGGACGATGCTCGACGCACTCGGCGATGCGGGGACTCCGGGTGCTGCGATGACGCCGCGATGAAATTCTCCTCGCACTCTCGTTCTTGCGACACGCAATCGGATGATGCGTTGGGTACCAGTTACTCTTTTTCACGCTTCTGCTTCCCAGCTCCCAAACACAGCAAAACGACCTCCTGAGGCCCCAAGACTGGGCAAGCACTCCAAGGCAGGTCAGAACTCCTTCAGCAGAGTTCCAGGGGAGCTGGTGGTGAAGTCCTTTTGTTCCTGGGACTTCTTAACAGGGATCCAGCTCTTCTCAGGCCCTTGGAGATCAGAATCAAAAGAAGGGGACACAGCAAAGTCCTTCCCCTCTCCTTGGCAGCAAAGCAAAACAGCAAGCAGGCAGTCTTCTCCTCTTCAGTCCTTTTCAGCTTTCTCCTTGGCAGAGGTTTCTTCTTAGTTCCAAAGTGATCTAAAGTTTAGGTGTCTGGGGTCCTCTTCTTATACCCCTCCAAGTCTTTGTCTCTCTTTGTTCCAGTGGGGGGATTCCCCTGCTCGAACCGGTTCCTGGGTGTGCTCTGCTCTGGAGCACCTGGTTTCTTTCAGAGTGAGGGGCAGGGTTGTTAGACGCTCAGCAGGAGGTGGAGCCTTCTTTGTGCCAGCAGAGGCAGAGTCCTCAGCCTGGCCAGCAGGGGGTGGAGCCAGCATTGTGTTGGCAGGGGCAGCCCTATTCAAACCCAGGGACTACTCCTCCCACCCATCTAAAGCAGATCTCCCTATTCACCCTGCTGCTGACTCATCCAGGCTCCTGGAGCCACCTAGCCCATCACATGACACCAGTCAGCCAACCAGCACACAGGCACACAGGAAGGTTAAACAGGAGAATAGCTACTTTCTAAAAAGTGCTATTCTCACACAGTGAATTTAAAAACCATCTTGCTAAAAAGATGTATAATTACATTCTGAACACAGAGATACCAAACTTGGATTTTCTATCTTGCCCTTATGGGAAGATAGGCATGTAAACAGCCTTCCCCATTCTATCCTATGGGCAAGATAGCCTCTCAGCAGTGAAAAACGAAAATGGCTGTAATTCACTACCAGGGCATGTTACACACCTCAGTACATGCCCTACCTTTCAGATACACTGCACCCAGCCCAGGGGGGTACCTAGGGCCACCATAGGGATGCCTGACATGTACAGAAAGGGAAGGATAAGGCCTGGTCAGTGGGTGCACTGGCCAGGTCGACATGGCAGTCCTGGACTGCACATAGGCACTGCAAGCAGGCCTAAGACATCATTTTAGGGCTACTCCTGTGGGTGGCACAATCAGTGCTGCAGCCCACTAGTAGCATTTGAATCACCAGCCCTGGCACACCCAGTGCACTTTACTAGGGGCTAACAGGTGAAACAAATATGCCAATCATGGATAACCAATCAATATAACAATTTACCAAGGGAGCACTTGCACTTTGACACTGATCAGCAGTGGCAAAGTGCCCAAAGCATCTAAACCAGCAAAAACGAAATCCAGCATGGCATCAAAAATACAGGAGGTAGAGGCAAAAAGTCAGGGGTAACCACGCCAAAGATGCCAGGTCTAACACGTGTCCCCTCCAGCTGAAAGTGGGGAGAACTACCCACCCTCTTGGGAGTTCCCATCGCTAAGGCGGAAAAACCTGGACAGACCATCAGCGTTGGCGTGTTCTGTACCGGGGCGGTGTTCCACCGTAAAGTCCATCCCCTGTAGGGAAATGGACCACCTCAACAGCTTAGGATTCTCACCCCTCATCTGCATCAACCATCTGAGGGGCCTGTGGTCCGTCTGAACCCAGAAGTGAGTCCCAAACAAGTAGGGTCTCAGCTTCTTCAGCGCCCAGACCACAGCAAAAGCTTCCCTTTCAATCGCACTCCACCTCTGTGTCCTGGGAAGTAGCCTCCTACTAATGAAAGCTACAGGTTGGTCCAAGTCCTCATCATTTAGTTGTGAGAGCACCGCTCCCACTCCATGCTCAGAAGCGTCTGTCTGCACTATGAATTCCTTGGAGAAGTCAGGCGCCTTGAGTACAGGTGCTGTACACTTGGCCTCCTTCAGGGCATCAAAAGCTTCTTGGCAGGCACTGGTCCAAATCACTTTCTTCGGTAACTTCTTGGAAGTTAGTTCTGTCAACGGAGCAACAATGGTGCCATACCCCTTGACAAAACGGCGATAGTACCCAGTGAGTCCTAAGAAGGCTCTCACCGCTGTCTGGGTCTTGGGGGGTTCCCAGGCCCGGATGGTATCTATCTTGGCTTGTAGGGGTGCCACCTGGCCGCTTCCTACTTGGTGTCCCAAATACACCACCGAACCCTGCCCTATCTGGCACTTACTGGCCTTGATAGTGAGGCCTGCACTGTGCAGAGCCTTCAACACTGCGCAAAGGTGTTGCAAGTGTTCTTCCCAAGTGGAGCTGAACACAGCAATGTCATCCAGATATGCGGCGCTAAATTGCTCCAGCCCGGACAGCACCTGGTTGACCAGTCTCTGGAATGTGGCAGGGGCGTTCTTCAACCCAAAGGGCATGACACGGAACTGGAAGTGCCCCTCTGGCATTCAAAATGCAGACCTCTCCTTGGCCCCATCAGTTAAGGCAATCTGCCAGTACCCAGAAGTTAAATCAAACGTACTGAGGTAGTTGGCAGCTCCCAACCGATCCACAAGCTCATCAGCTCTGGGGATGGGGTGTGCGTCAGTCTACGTGACCGCATTGAGCCCACGGTAGTCCACACAAAACCTAAGTTCGGGAGTGGCACCTGGCTCAGCAGCTTTCGGTACAAGTACCACTGGGCTAGCCCAGGGGCTGCTGGAGGGCTCAATCACCCCTAGTTCCAACATCTTAGAAACCTCCTTCTTGATGCTGGCCCTGACCTTGTCAGCCACCCGGTAAAACTTCTGTTTCACAGGCATGCTATCTCCCGTGTCTACGTCATGGACACACCAGTTGGTGATACCGGGGGTCAGGGAGAACAGAGATGCAAACTGACCCAGCACATGGCGACAGTCCCTCTGCTGTTCTGGGGTCAGGGTGGGCGAGAGGACCACTCCATCCACTGACCCATCTTGCTCCTTAGCTTCCAGGAGGTCAGGAAGAGGATCGCTATCCTCCTCCATCCCTGCATCTGTAGCAAGTAGCATTGTTATTTCAGACCTCTCAAAATGGGGTTTGAGGCGGTTCACATGTAGGACCCTCATGGGGTTCCTGGGAGACCGCAAGTTGACCAGGTAGGTCACTTCACTCTTGCGCTCCACCACCTCATATGGCCCAGTCCACTTGTCTTGGAGCGCGCAATGCTCCACTGGCGCCATCACCCACACCAACTGCCCAGGTTGAAATTCCACCAGAGTGGTATGCTGGTTATGCCCCCTCTTCATCTCATCCTGGCTGGCTTCCAGGTTCGCCTGAGTGAGGGCCCGGAAGCGCTGTGTCTGGTTGCGGATGGCCAGCACATAGCTGAACACATCCTGGGGGGTTTTCCCAGGGGATTTCTCCCAACCCTCCTTCACCAGACTGAGAGGTCCTCTAACAGGGTGCCCGTACAAAAGCTCAAAGGGACTGAACCCTAGAGACTTTTGTGGTACCTCCCTGTAGGCAAATAGTAGGCATGGCAAAAAGACGTCCCACTTCCGTCTCATGGGCTCTGTCAGCCCCATGATCATGCCTTTCAGGGTCCGGTTGAACCTTTCAACCAATCCATTTCCTTGTGGGTGTAAGGAGTGGTGAACTTATAAGTTACCCCACACTCCTCCCACAGAGACTTCATATACCTGGAGATGAAGTTGGTACCCCGGTCAGATACCACCTCTTTGGGGAAACCCACACGGGAAAAGATCCCCATCAACGCACGGCCCACCACTGGGGCTGTGGTTGTCCTGAGAGGGATAGCCTCCGGGTACCGGGTGGCATGATCCACCAGGACCAGGATGAACCTGTTGCCTAAGGCTGTCCTGGGGTCCAGTGGCCCCACAATATCTATCCCCACCCGCTCGAAAGGGGTGCTCACTACCGGAAAAGGCTGGAGAGGGCCTTAGCATTTTCCTCCAGCCTTGTCACTTGCCTGGCAAGTCTGGCATGATTTACAAAAGGAAGCGACGTCCGTCTTCATCCCGGGCCAGTAAAAGTGGGTGGCAAGCCTTTGTCGGGTCTTGTCCTGCCTGAGATGTCCTGCAAGAGGCACGTCGTGAGCTAGACCCAGTAGGAAGTCTCTGAACCCTGCTGGTACCACCAGGGTACGTGATCCACTGGGCTCAGCAAACCTAGGCTCACTGTACAACAAGTCATTCTCCCAGTAGAGAAAGAAGTTCTTCGGATCAGCACCTGCTGCCTGGTCTGTAGCTTGGTGCCGCAGACCTTCAAGAGTAGGGCATGCCTTCTGCGCTTGGCAGAACTCCTCTCTGGAGGGACCACCCTCTTGCTGCCAATGGGTCAGCTCAGGTATGTCTCCCAGCTCAGCTACCTGTTCGCCTGTAGGCTCCAGGGCATCCCCTGCAGGTTCTGCTCCTTCCTGGACCATGGGAACAGTGGGGGTGGACGCACCACGCCCCTTGCCCTTCCTCTTTCTGGCAGGGACCTGGGCCACTGTTTCAGGCTCCAGGTCTGCTTCACAACCCTGTCTGGCTGCCATGGACCGGGTGGTCACACAGACCCACTCAGGCAAACCCAACATCTCCAAATGAGCTTGGCGTTCCACCTCCTTCCATGGGGAACTCTCCAGGTCATTACCTAGCAGACAGTCTACTGGCATGGATGGACTCACAACAACTCTGAGAGGACCTGAGACCCCCCCCACTCAAAGGGAACATGTGCTACCTTGCAAAGGCGCACAGAGTTGTCAGCTGACACTACAGGGTGAAGTACATCGGGAATGATCAGCTACTCAGGGATCCACTGACACCTTACCGTGGTCACACTGGCTCCAGTGTCCCTGAGAGCCTCCACCCTCTTCCCATTGATGGTCGCCCACTGCCTGTACTTCTTAGTGTTATCAGGGACAGGGGTTTCCTGGACCATCTCTGTTTCTCCTAAAGAGACAAGGGACATAACTGCTAATCCCTCCAAATCGCTAGAAATTAAATCCCCACCAAAAGCTACACTAGCTATACCCGGTGTTGGAGCACCAGAGGGTGCCTGGGATTTCTTGGGACACACAGGAGACTTGTGACCCAATTCCTGACAGTGATAACACCTAATGGGACCCTTGTTATCCGACCTGCCCATAGGGGGCCAGGTTGGTTTGGGTTTTGACTTGGGGGGCTGGGACTGGTTACCCTGGGAACTGTTTTGGGGCCCTTGTGAGAACTCCTTTTGGTTACCCTTGTCCCCCTCACTCTTCTGCTGGGGACCCTGCCCACCTTTGGCAATGGTACCCACAATTCCTCTGTGGACCCTGGTACTGGTCCAGCGGTCCGCCTCCTTAGCAAGCTCAATGGGGTCCGTCAGCTGGCTGTCTAAAAGATGCTGGCACAGCTCTGGAACACATGGACTACTCAAGTGCTCCCAACTAATTAAATGTAACAACCCCTTATAATCAGTTACCTTGCTGCCCTTCATCCAACCTTCCAGTGCCCGCGAGTACAGATTCACACACTCCATCCAAGTCTCAGACTCTTTCTTCTTGGAGTTCCTAAACTGCAGTCTATACTGCTCTGGAGTAAGTCCATACCTGAGACATAGGGCCTCCTTCATATTGGGATAGGTCATGGTACCTGCTAATTCTAAGGGCTCTAGAGCACTCCTCCCAGAAGCCTCAAAATGTTTCCACAGGCCCGCCCCCAATGCTGTTCAGGCACACCATTCATTCTTAATGCTATTTCATACGATGTAAACCAGGCATAGATATCTTCACTCCTATTGTAATTCTGCACTAAATCCTTGGGGATATATACTTTACCCCCCTGCACTGGCGGCTGTGCGCTGCCACCATTCGAACCGGACTCCACCTGCTTGGCCTTGATGTCCAGTTCTCTCATGCTCACTTCATGAGCCAGAAGCAATTTCTTCTCTTCCAAGGCACGGGCATTCTTGCTCTCCTCCGCCGCCTTGTCCTTCTCTACTTCCAATTGCTTCATTTTCATTTTCATCATTTACATTTCATGGTTTCTCACCCTTTGATTCTCCTCCAACTCCTCTGGAGTGAGCCCCCTACTGGAATGGGAGCTGCCAGCCCTTGAGACTGTTCTGCCCACGGGCAGATCTTGGGGAACAAAACCATCCTCTTCATTTGCCTCACCCTCCTCTTGGGCCTCCCACCAGGCCTTCAAGACTCTTTGTAGCACATCTTTTCTAGATTCGCTTTTCACAGGGCAACCAAGGTCTTTGCAGAATTGCTTGAGCTCCTCAACTCTGTATGAATACAAATCCGCAATGGAAAACTCCAATTCTGCCCTCTCACTTGTTGCCACCTGAGACATGATGCTCTTGAAGAGTTACTCAAAAATAGAATAAACAATATACTATGTGGTTGTCTATTGGTCTGCACTCCTAGTGATGTACACCAATTACTGTGGGTCAAGTACAAATACAAGTTCAATCCTCACCGCTGACCACCAATGTTAGATCTGGGGGTCTCTAGGTTGGCAGGGTAGGTACCACTGTCCAAGTAGGGACCCTTGCTTCTAGTCAGGGAAAGGGGGATACACTGTTAAGATAACCCCTGCTCACCCTCTAGGTAGCTTGGCCTGAGCAGTCTAGGCTATCAAAGGCAATGTGTAAAGTATTTGTACCAACACTCACAGTAACACAGTGAAAACACCACTGATTTACTCCACACCAGTTTTAGAAAAATAAGGTATCTTTACTAAAAACTTCACAAGACCAAATACTACAGAAAAACCAACATATAATTCAAAAAGGTTACTTTAAAGATAGTTCAAGAGTTTGCAGAAAGTACTCCAGGATGTAAATGTCAGTGTCTTGCACAATGCGACTCTCAATGCACAAAATGCGACACTTTCGTGCCCAACAGTAACTGTAGTTGCGATAAGGTTCCCAAAAGCTATAACAAGGAAGATGGCAAAGGCGATGCGATACTCCTGAGATCTTGGGGAGGCATTGCAGCAGCCCTGCTTCACGCAGCAGAGGTGGATGCGCCGGCTCCGATCTGTAGGGGGAGGATGCGATGACTTTGGCTTTCGTTGCGTAGGTTTCTTAGGGGGAAGCTTCACGCACAGGTTCGATGCGACACTCTTCGATGTGGCACGATGCGCGGCGCAGCGTTGACTTCCGGCGCCGCGACTCTCGATGCGCCACGGAACGGGACTCTGCGTCGACGCACGCAGCGACTGGATACTTTCACGCACCGGCAGTGGTGTGGCCCGCAAACTGGTTCTGCGACGACCCTCGCAGCGTCAGGAATCTTCTCGCACCGGGACGATGCTCGACGCACTCGGCGATGCGGGGACTCCGGGTGCTGCGATGACGCCGCGATGAAATTCTCCTCGCACTCTCGTTCTTGCGACACGCAATCGGATGATGCGTTGGGTACCAGTTACTCTTTTTCACGCTTCTGCTTCCCAGCTCCCAAACACAGCAAAACGACCTCCTGAGGCCCCAAGACTGGGCAAGCACTCCAAGGCAGGTCAGAACTCCTTCAGCAGAGTTCCAGGGGAGCTGGTGGTGAAGTCCTTTTGTTCCTGGGACTTCTTAACAGGGAGCCAGCTCTTCTCAGGCCCTTGGAGATCAGAATCAAAAGAAGGGGACACAGCAAAGTCCTTCCCCTCTCCTTGGCAGCAAAGCAAAACAGCAAGCAGGCAGTCTTCTCCTCTTCAGTCCTTTTCAGCTTTCTCCTTGGCAGAGGTTTCTTCTTAGTTCCAAAGTGATCTAAAGTTTAGGTGTCTGGGGTCCTCTTCTTATACCCCTCCAAGTCTTTGTCTCTCTTTGTTCCAGTGGGGGGATTCCCCTGCTCGAACCGGTTCCTGGGTGTGCTCTGCTCTGGAGCACCTGGTTCCTTTCAGAGTGAGGGGCAGGGTCGTTAGACGCTCAGCAGGAGGTGGAGCCTTCTTTGTGCCAGCAGAGGCAGAGTCCTCAGCCTGGCCAGCAGGGGGTGGAGCCAGCATTGTGTTGGCAGGGGCAGCCCTATTCAAACCCAGGGACTACTCCTCCCACCCATTTAAAGCAGATCTCCCTATTCACCCTGCTGCTGACTCATCCAGGCTCCTGGAGCCACTTAGCCCATCACATGACACCAGTCAGCCTACCAGCACACAGGCACACAGGAAGGTTAAACAGGAGAATAGCTACTTTCTAAAAAGTGCTATTCACACAGAGTGAATTTAAAAACCATCTTGCTAAAAAGATGTATAATTAAATTCTGAACACAGAGATACCAAACTTGGATTTTCTATCTTGCCCTTATGGAAAGATAGGCATGTAAACAGCCTTCCCCATTCTATCCTATGGGCAAGATAGCCTCTCAGCAGTGAAAAACGAAAATGGCTGTAATTCACTACCAGGGCATGTTACACACCTCAGTACATGCCCTACCTTTCAGATACACTGCACCCAGCCCAGGGGGGTACCTAGGGCCACCATAGGGATGCCTGACATGTACAGAAAGGGAAGGATAAGGCCTGGTCAGTGGGTGCACTGGCCAGGTCGACATGGCAGTCCTGGACTGCACATAGGCACTGCAAGCAGGCCTAAGACATCATTTTAGGGCTACGCCTGTGGTTGGCACAATCAGTGCTGCAGCCCACTAGTAGCATTTGAATCACCAGCCCTGGCACACCCAGTGCACTTTACTAGGGGCGAACAGGTGAAACAAATATGCCAATCATGGATAACCAATCAATATAACAATTTACCAAGGGAGCACTTGCACTTTGACACTGATCAGCAGTGGCAAAGTGCCCAAAGCATCTAAACCAGCAAAAACGAAATCCAGCATAGCATCAAAAATACAGGAGGTAGAGGCAAAAAGTCAGGGGTAACCACGCCAAAGATGCCAGGTGTAACACTGTCATTCCCTGGAAGCTGTTTGGATGAGCGGTAATAAATTCCTCTACTCTACCCTCAATCTGTGTTCGTGGTCACTTCAATTGGCGACGAGGATGGGATTCATCGCTCATCTAAATACCCATGCGTGTAGGAGTTAAGATTGAATGGTGTTAAGCTATTTTTAAGAAGAGGAACGTTATTTTTCTTTCTTTATTGCTACATGGGACATTTTTGGACGGTGTCCAACAACAAACAGATACTCTGGTGTATGCTTTGAGAAAAGAGGAAGAAGAATTGCCACTAATACCCACGGAAAAAGGAAAAAAAAACATAGGTGTTAAAAGGAGGGAGAAAACGAAGGAACTACGTTTTACTTGCTGTACTCTGGATGCCGAGGCGCCGGAATCGGAGGATCTTGCTGGTCTGAGGTTGCCTGCTGTGCAGTAGGCGGCGATTCAGCGATCTGGGTTTCAGCCAACGATCGGGTGTTTCTCCGCATCAGGAGACTGATAGAGAAGCCATGTGGTGACCGTTGGCGGACGGAGCTCCGTTCCTGGTGAGGCTCTCTCAGCTTTGATGACACAGTGGAACGTCCAAGGGGGATTGGTGACTCAAGAAGCGTGAGCGTCAACGTCTCTCCGGCGGTGTTTGTATCTACGTCAGGCAGCTTGTCAAGTCGTGTGCACGCTCGCCTACGTTGGAGCAGCATTGGTGATCATCGAGTCAAGTGTCAGTTTCACTGATGTCTACAGTGTAAAGTCGGTCACTCTGAAGCTGTTCCCGTGTTGGTAATTGCATCTAATCGCTGAGGCTGAGGACAGTCCTACCTGGTTTAGGTTCCACTTTTGCTCTCCTGACATGGATAATTAGTCAACGTATTTTTTTTTCGTTATTTGTTTGACTGTGCTTATTTTCGTCGTGTTGGTCATGATAAACGAGACATAATATTGATGTTAGAGCGCCATCTAGTGGTACAATATATTGCTTTTTTTCTTATCATTGGTTCTGTTTGGAGTATTGTGTAAGAAGTGTCCATATGTTTTCAAAAATTTAGAATATATAGGGAAACTTACACAATCTGCGGGTTAATCAAAGAAGGGAAAGTCTATTGTATAGCATTAGGTGGGGAAGAGTTAAGGGTAGTTATTTACTTTAAGTATTAGTTGTAGTCTCTACTTACCATGCAGAGTGTACAAGCACCTGCTCCTTTTCTTCAGCTTCCAGGGGATCCGCCAGTAGAGTGGAAAGTGTGGTACAGGGCATTCACTAAGTATCTAGGGGCTATTGGTGGTCTTAGATTTAGCGCTGAATGCAAGAGGTTCATCCTTGAACATAATCCAGGTTTTGAGGGTCAGGCAGTGTTGGAGCATCTACCTTTACCAGTAGTAGCTGAGGGTGATGAACCTTTGAATGATTTCGACCAAGCTATTTCCATGTTAGAAAAACAATTTGATGTTGAGAAGAGTTTGGTTGTTGCTGGACACAAATTCTTTACAAGAGAACAACAAACGTCAGAAAGCATAGTGTCATATGTAGCTTCATTGCGTATATTAGCTTCTGAATGTGAGTTCGAGAATTTTACTTCTCAACTTATTAGGGATCAAATTGTTGTACGTTGCAGAGACAAGAAAGTTCAACAGAAATTATTAACGTAAAAAAATGTGTGTCCCAAATGTGGTTTTCCTGTACATTTTCCCAATTCACGAATATGCGCTGCCAGAAATGCTCCATGCAGAAATTGTGGGAAATTGGGTCATTTTGCAAAAATGTGTACTGCTAAGAGGAATATAAACGTGGTATGGGAGGAAAATGAAAATGCACAATGTGATGCAGAAGTAGTAAGTTCTATGAGTGATCTAATGTTAGTGGTCAAAGATGAATGTGAGGAATGTGCAGATCCCATTGTTGACATCCTAGTTGAAGGGAAAAGTTTGAAATTACTGGTTGATTCAGGGGCACGTATGACAATGATCACTGAAGAGTTGCTTGAGTCGGTGTGGGGTGATAGGCACCTGGAACCTCCGGACAGAAGTCCTGTGTCATATGAAGGAAGGAAGATCCAACTTAAGGTTTCTTTGCAACCACATTGGCCTTCAAAGAGAGGATTATCAGTGGGAAGATTTATGTTGCCATAAAGGGGCTAAACATATTAGGGTGGTACCACCAAGGGTTATTTGGAATGACCCTTAGACCTGGCACAAAGGAACCCGTTTCTATTGTGAATGAATTTACAGGTCATGATGAACCTTCAAACTGGGGAATTACTTTTCAAAAAGTTTTCAATGACACACTTGGTTTAATCAAGGGTTTTAAACACCTTATTAAAGTAAAAGAGGGATCTATTCCAATTAAACATAAATTGCGTAATGTACCTTTGAGTGTCAGAGAGGATCTATCCAAAGGGTTGGAGAGGATGTGTGAAACAGGCGTGATTGAGCCCATTGAGTCCTCACTTTGGTTGAGTCCATTGGTGGTCACTAGAAAAAAAAATGGGAATCTCAGGGTCTGCATTGACTTACGCTGTCTCAACAAAAATATATGGGTAGATTCACACCCTCTACCCCGTATTGACGACATTTTAGCCAAATTCCAAGGGTTTAAATGGTTTTCGAAAATAGACTTATCTTCGGCTTACCACCAGGTTGAATTGGATCCTTCATCTAAACATTTGACAGCTTTTGTTTCCCCCTCAGGGACTTCCCAATTCAGAAGAATGCCGTTTGGGCTAGCTTCGGCTGCTTCTGTGTTCCAACGCATCATGGAAAAAGTGTTGAAGGGTGTTAAAAACACGGTCGTCTTTCAAGATGACATTTTAGTGGCAGGATTGTGTAAATCATCACACGACAAGAGTTTGGAAGAGGTTTTGAACAGGCTACAAGAAAAAGGTGTTGAAGGTAACCTGAGTAAGTGTGTTTTTTGTGTAGATTCTATTGATTATCTAGGACATTGCATATCGGGCAAGGGTATTCTTCCTAGAGTAGGCCTGATTGAGTCAATTGTCAAGGTTCCATCTCCCAAGACTAAGGAGCAGCTTTCTTCTTTCTTGGGGATGTGTGAGTTTTATTCAAAGTTCATTTCTAACTTTGCGGCTAGAACAACTCATTTAGGAGAACTCTTGAAGAAAGGATCAATGTTTGTATGGGATCAAAGATGTCAAATTGATTTTGATAATATCAAGAGTGAACTTGGTGCTTGCAAAATTTTGACTCCATTTGACTCTTCTCTTGAATCTATTGTATCAGTGGATGCAAGTTTAGATGGTCTCGGTGGCGTGTTGACCCAAATGGAGGGCAACGTTGAACATGCAATTGGTTTTATTTCGCGTTCACTACGTCCCAGTGAGAAGAACTATTCGGTCATTGAAAGAGAGCTTTTGGCTTGTTGTTGGGTGATTGAAAGGTTCAAAAGTTTTCTTTGGGGTAGATCGTTCAAGTTATTAACTGATCACAAACCCCTTATTCCCATTCTCAATGGAGTTGTGGTGAAAGATCACACTCCCAGGATTACTAGATTAAGTGCTAAACTATTGCAATATAATTTTGTGGTTGAACACATTCCTGGGGGAAAAAACATCAGACCAGATCTCCTTTCTAGATTACCTATACCGGTTGGAAGGAAGGAAATTACTGGAGATGAGGATGAGGAATGTCTGATTGCATGTATTGCTGCATGTAAAGATGGATGCTTCAAGGAGGAAGAGTGGTTTGACGCTTTGCATTCGGATTCGGTTCTGAAAGAAGTGCGAAAGTACATTATAAATGGTTGGCCAAAGGAAAAGCATTTGGATTGTGAAATACAACCGTTTTCGAAAGTGGCTGATGAGTTATCTCTTGAGGGTGGGGAGATGATTCTTCGGGGTGATAGATTTGTACCGCCTTCATGTCTGAGAGATCGTATAATTATGGCTGGACTTGAAGGGCATCTTGGTCAGACTTGTACCAAACGTAGGATTCGGTCAATTTACTGGTGGCCTTCAATGGATCGTCATATTGAAAAAATGGTTGAAAGTTGTTTAACTTGTTGTACAAGTGATAAAGTTATCAAGACTAGTGCTCCTCCCAAAATTAGTGTTGACTTACCTACTGGTCCATGGATGAAATTGGCATTGGATTTTATTGGGCCGTTCAATACTTTGCCCAACAAATACAGGTTTGCTTTGGTAGTTGCAGATTACTATAGTAAATGGTGGGAGGTTTGTTTCATGACTGAATCCAACACAAATGAAGTCATTAAGTTTCTAGGGAGTCTTTTTGCCAGGGAAGGATTTCCTAAGGAGATAGTGTCAGACAATGTGGTACAGTTTGTCTCCAAAGAAATGTCAGGTTTTCTTAATCAGTCTGGTATCAACCACCGACGTGTCGCTCTTTACCACCCACAAGGAAATGGTTTTATTGAGCGCATGAACCGCATTTTGGTGGATTGTGTGCAATGGGCTATTTCCAGTAAGATTGATATTAAGGGAGCGGTTCAGAGTATGTTGTGGGCTCATCGCACCACACCGGGTGCTGAGGGTAGGAAAAGTCCTTTTGAGCTATTGAGAGGGAGAGTTGCCACATTTAGCATGTGTCCAGCTTGGATGAGACAGTGGGGATTATTGTCTAAGGCATTGTTCTCTGATGTACAAGGAGGTGCTGAGAGTGAGACGCTTTCTTTAAAAGGGGTAGAAAGTAAGTCACATCCTTCTACACATGGGTTAACGGTGGTGAAAGAAAAGGACAAAAAGGCTCACAAAGTAGATTGGGCTCACAAAATCAGGGTAGGAGATTGGGTCAAAATCAAAAATCCACATAATGTACCCAAAGGTCTCTCAAAATATGGTCAACCGGTGTGTGTTGATTCGGTTTCACGTTATGCTGTGAGAGTCAATGGGAAGAATTGGTGGAATGTCTCCAGGATATATAGAATGCCGGATCATTTGGTACATCAAATGGGTTTGGATGGTGGGGTTACTGATTTGAGTGCGGAAACTGCTTTTAATATCTCTACTCCAGCAGTGAGGAAGAGCAGTTGCAAAAGATTTGTTCCCAAACGCATGGATTTATGAAGTGGAACAGAGGAGTGAGTCCTGTTCTTAATCTATGGGAGTATGAAGTGTAGTTGATTCTTTTTTTAGTTTTATTTAGTTTTTAAGGTCTCCATATTTTATTTGTATTGGTTTATCATTACATGGAGTTTTCTTGTTTATTGAGCAGTTATTTCTTTATGTAATTTTATTTATTCCTGGATTGTTACTTTCCTTAATGATTCTGTGAGAAAGGGAGATATTGTAGTATCCTGGGAAGCTATGTCATCATAGACTGAGGGTTCTGACATTGGCTTGGGGATGAAATGTATATGTTCAAACTGTGGAATGTTTATTGCTGTCATTCCCTGGAAGCTGTTTAGATGAGCGGTAATAAACTCCTCTACTCTACCCTCAATCTGTGTTCGTGGTCACTTCAGTTTTCTCTAGCAGCTCGAGCATAAGCCATAGGATGTACATCTCTAACGTGCCTGATCATAGTGAAGATACTAAAAGAGTATTTCTTTTCAGGATCTCCTCTTGATAAGACACGATCACAAAGAGTGCAGGTGACTTTTGGAGCATTCACCTTCTTCTGCCCATGTGGAAATGTAAAAAATTGCCATATAAAAGAGTCTTTCTGTTTCCTCTGTCTCTGTCTCACAAGGGTCTCCTGCTCACTCCCAGAAGATGACTGCTGCTCTGCCATTCTCAAGTACTGGAGTACTGGAAAAGCTGCTCAGCTCCTTCTCCCAGGGAATCAGAAGTAATAATGAGGGGAGTGGGTGTGGTGTTGGAAGTTTCTGGAACTGAAACTACTATAAACCAATGAAAAGTGTTGTTTCTAAATCACATGACTTGCCGTGCGCGCACGGTGCGTGCACAGTGCGCGCACGTAGCACGCATGCATGTGCGTACACGCACGGAGCACACACGCATGCGCATGCGCGTACGGAGCACGCGCGTACGGAGCACGCGCGACGTACGCATGCGCACGTGGAGCACGTACGCATGCGCACAAGGAGTATGTACGCATGCGTGCACCGTGCGCGCATGGACAAAAACCCTTAAAAAAATAAATAAAAATTATTAAAGTGTTTATAAGTTTATAGAAGATATTAACTATGCTGTTCAACTCTATCCAAATAAAAAAAATAAAAAAAATGAGCCATTCCATATTACAGGATAAAGTTAATCTATAACTATATATATAGGTAGTGTACTGCTCGATTTTTCCGGTCTTATTGTGTTGAAGGGTGATTTAGGTGACTTCAGTCTCTTTCCATTCAAGTCTAAGGGATAGAGTAGTGTATAGAGCCTATTTATTAGGCACTTCGACATGATCCTGTGTTCTTCCCCATAGATCAGGGTTTGCATACATATCCCAGGGGATAGATTCGTTAGCATTAGGGGTAATCTGTTCTGTAGTGAGGGTATTTCATGGAGCCGTGCTGAATTCAGGCCTGGTAGGCCTTAAACGGGAGAGACTCCATCTTTCCTCCTGCTCTGGCAGCTTGGGATGTTTCTAGGTCATAGGCAGTGTTTTAGTTAGGAGGTGTTATTCGCTTGGAGAGAACCGGTTCAGGCCGGCCCTTATCGAAGGATTGTATTTTTCTTCATGCCGAAGACACTACATCAGGCCGGCCGGCTGGGAACGTGTCCTTGGCACGGGGAAGTACAAGAATTTGGTGGGCGGCAGGTTACGGGCTGGAATTTTCCATGAGGAAATGCACATCTATATTAGTGAAAGTTTGAGGCAGATACTGGCACTTGCTTCTAGTCTATAGGCGGCACCTGGCCGTTAGCAGTAAAGCTGCTACTTATTCCAGGGAAGACAGATGACAAACTTGGAGGTGGAGAAAAACGGAGAACTAGATATTCCAAAGGGAAGAGAGTAGCCGATGAGGAAGAGGTCCCAGTGACTCGGAGAGGGAGACGGGAGTAAACCCGTGATTGCGGAGGTGTGACTCCCAGGCGAAGCCGAGGCGCAGACGAGAAGGGAACCTAGATGACCATTGAGTGCAGGCTACATACGACCAAGGTGATGTCAACCCCTTACTATTAGAGTGTACAACTTAATCTTTCACTTTTCTTTGCAGGTTATGTGATATGTATTATGTCCCGTGAGTGTGCATGTAATAACTAAATAAAGTATTCAGTTTGTAGTAAAGCGATATGTGCTACGTGTTCTTGTGTAAGAGGGTAACCTATTCTTCTAGTCAGCTGTGACTTGGACCAGGTAGGTGGTAACTGAATAAGGGAGAAAGGAGCCCCTCGAACTGGGGAACAGGTTGTGCTCAACTAGCCGTCTTTGTGTGATCTGATACATAGTAACACTGATTCCCTTGTTGTTAATTCCCTTGTTGTATGTCGTGGTAATGATAGGATGAACTCGTGCTAAGGCTGCCGTCTGGGCAGGAAGTCCTGGGTCCGTTTGGGACCGCGAGGCTGTGACTGCCGTCTGGGCAGGAAGTCCTGGGTCTGTTTGGGACCGCGAGGCTGTGGCTGCCGTCTGGGCAGGAAGTCCTGGGTCCGTTTGGGACCGCGAGGCTGTGGCTGCCGTCTGGGCAGGAAGTCCTGGGTCCGTTTGGGACCGCGAGGCTGTGGCTGCCGTCTGGGCAGGAAGTCCTGGGTCCGTTTGGGACCGCGAGGCTGTGGCTGCCGTCTGGGCAGGAAGTCCTGGGTCCGTTTGGGACCGCGAGGCTGTGACTGCCGTCTGGGCAGGAAGTCCTGGGTCCGTTTGGGACCGCGAGGCTGTGGCTGCCGTCTGGGCAGGAAGTCCTGGGTCCGTTTGGGACCGCGAGGTTGTGACTTGTAGGTCTTGGTATATATATATAGTAGGAATTCCCTGTCCTTAGGTGGTACATATATGTGGTTATTTAGGTGTAAATAGGCCCTAGGGAGGGGGTAACGTTCTGGTTTGGGTTAGAGAGGCTCTGCTGAGCGGGTTCTATCTGATCCGAAAACCCAAGCAGAACATTTGGCGTCACGAACCGTTTACGAAACCTGTGTGCGTTGTGGTTGTCTTCTGTTTGCTTTCGGCGCGTGCGTGGTTTTGTTTGCATTTTATTTTTGTATATTTGTGTGTATAGTTTTTATTTTTCTTCCTTCTTTTCTTTTTCTTCTTTTCTTCTTTTTCCTTTTTCACGATGTTTTCTAGAAGGTCTAAATCTACTTTTAAGTTGCCCGTTGATATTCCCGGATGGGATGCAACGCCTTATGAAGCCTTGGCCCGTGAGTGGGCTGATTCTGCTGGTTTGAGTGAGAATTGGAATTCTTCTTTGGAGCTGGCAGAGCCGGCTAATGTGATTGCTTGTTTGCAGAGGGCACCCGTATCGAAGGGTGAGGAGATTCCCATTTTGGGGCACAGAGGTTGGATTCTTTTGTCTGCATACAGGATTTTGCATGAGAGATTGTTCAAGTTACAGATATCTCTTAAAGATGTGGAAGCGCACTTTGTTGAGATTCAGAATTCTCATACTTTGTTGCGGTGTCAAAATAAGTTGCTTGCTGATAAACTTGAGACTTACCAAACTATTGCCGAACGGGCGGCTGTGCGAACTGCTCGTTATAAATACAAGAACAGGCGCGGTCGGGTTTCGACGCGAAAGGTGCGTCTGGTCGTGGCGACAGCCGGGCTGGATTGGAACCCTGATGAATGGGATGGTAATATCTGGAACTCGACTGATTCTTGTTCCTCGGGTGAGGAGTCTGTCAAGCGCGAGTCTTCTCGCTCTCGCCATGATTGTAAGTCTGCTTCTCGCACCTTTGATGGTGCACCCCGTGATTACGCTCGTTCTTTGAGTGGGATCAATGCCTCTTCCACTGATTGTCCCTCTACGAGTACTGATCGGGCTCCTTGTGATGCTCGTCCCGCAGTTTCTGCGCATCCAGTTTTCCGTCGGAAGTTGCAGCAGTCTCCCAATGCTCCGCAGGGTATCTCTTTGGACTGTTTAGAAGACTTTACTCAACAGGAAATTAGTGATATTTTACAGCGATTTCGGCAGCGAGCTGGTGAGTCCTTGCTCACATGGATGGTGCGCCTTTATGAACTGGGCGCTGCTGGTATTATGTTGGATACTGGCGATTGTTTAAAGTTCTGTTCCTTGAGTTTGGATTCTACTGTGCAGGATCATTTTCGTAACTATAATGGTGGTGGTCAGATTTCTTTACTCCAATTGGCGACTGAGGGTTGTAATCAAAAATATCCTACTGAATCTGACTGGCCTGTGAATGACAAGCCGTGGTATACTTTGCGTGATGCTGCTCAACGTCTCAAAGAGGAGGTGATGAAAACGGCAATTTTTCTGGATACTGCTGACAGATTGCTTGATGGTTCGTTGACATCTTCTGTGCGGAACCGTATCATTCGATCTTCCCCTGTTGCCTATAAGCAGGTCATGATGACTTTATTGATTAATCAGACTGGTAACGTGTTATCTACGGTTTTGGAATCGGTGCGCCAACTCGGTGAGTTGGGTGAGTGGTTTAAACCTGAACGTCAGTCCCGGCCTGACACTCGTACTCCTGGTGAAAATAAACTTACTAGACGTGATATTTTTTCTGGTCTTCTGGCTGATGGTGTGCGGAGGGAGGACATTGATGGTGAGACTACCGCTCGTTTGTGGGAGTTGTTTCGCAAACGTGGCTTGGATCGAAAGGAGGGTGCCCGGCGTGTTCGGACCACTGAGTGTGATCGTGGTGGTTCTGACGGTAGCGGTGATGACGACCGCCGTGGGCGCTCTGTTCGTCGTGATGATCGACGTTCTGCACATGATGTGTCCCCCCGTCGAGAGAGAGACAGAGAGAGAGAGGGGGAAAGAGAAAGGGGGAGAACTGACTATGTTTACAGCAGACGTAGAGATGATAGGGATCAATCCCCTGAGTTGAGGAGGAGAGAGGATCGTCACAGTTTGGTCGATCGTAACCCGCAGTACAATGCAGAAGATACGAATCCGTTCCGTACTGGGAATGGATATGAACAGGAGGTACCGATACCTAAGAAGCGTGAGAGTCTTTATCCTGATTTATCCTGGTATACAGAATGCAGTAAGAATGATTAGGAAATAGGTCAAGCTCCGGTACACAGATGGGCTCACAGAGATAATAGACCCTATGTAGATATTGACATTTATTGGAGACATCGTAATATCCAAAGGGCCCGAGCATTGGTAGATACAGGAGCGGAGGCCACTCTTATTCATGGAAAATCGAAGAAGTTTACAGGTCAGCCTTTTACTATTACCGGATTAGGTGGAAAAGAAACCCCTGCAGTTCAAACTTTGCTTGAAATGAGAATAGGTAGAATTCCTAGAAAAGAGTATTCTGTACTAGTAGTGCCACTTCTAGAATTTATAATTGGGATTGATATTTTGAGAGGAATGACTTTGCATCTAGATGGCGGATGTTACCAATTTGGAACAACGCATTATATATCGTCCAGACCTGTACGGGTTGGTCGTTTAAGAATGCCCCCCATACAAATTCCCCATGCGACAAAAGTGGTTTGTCAGAAGCAGTATCGTATTCCAGGTGGTCATGAGGAGATTAGTACCACTATTCAGGAGTTGGTGGATGCAGGAGTCATAACCCCAGTTACTTCTGCTTGGAATAATCCTGTTTGGCCGGTGCGTAAGAGTGATAACTCTTGGCGCATGACCGTTGATTATCGAGAATTGAACAGGCACACACCCTCTTTGACTGTTGCAGTACCGGATGTTATTACACTAATTGAGAGAATACAAAAGCATCCAGGTACATGGTATGCGTCTATTGATATTGCTAATGCTTTCTTTTCAATTCCGATTGCCCCAGAGTGTCAGGAACAATTCAGTTTTACGTGGAACGGGCGTCAGATGACGTTTAGAAGTCTTCCCCAGGGCTATGTGCATAGTCCTACGATATGTCACCGGCTGGTGGCAGAGCATTTGGCTGAGGTACCGGTTCATCCCCAAATTCAGATATGTCATTATATTGATGATGTTTTGATCCAAGGCGAAACACAAGAGGAAGTTCAGACCCAATTAGACAGAGTCATTGAGTGCCTGCATGAGAAAGGTTGGGAAATCAACCCAGATAAATTGCAAGGTCCGTCCCAGGCTGTAAAATTTTTGGGTATTAATTGGCATGAAGGGCACCGTGAAGTGATCCCTCAGGTTAAACAGAAGATTCTTGATTTTGCAGTTCCTAGAAATAGGAAAGAAGCCCAGAGCTTCATTGGTCTGTTTGGCTTTTGGCACCAGCATATTCCTCATTTGAGTCAAATATTGGCCCCCTTGTACCGGGTCACGCGTAAAAAGAATGCATTTGAATGGGATAAACCACAGCAAGATGCGTTTAGTCTGGCAAAAGAGGCAATTCAACATGCTCTGGATTTATGGCCTGTACGTGATGGTGACGTGGATTTGAATGTATCTGTACAGGGCCTTTATGCAAATTGGAGTTTGTGGCAGAAACAAGGCAGGAGTAAAGTACCGTTAGGTTTTTGGACCAAAAAGTTACCTGATGCTGGTGAGCGTTACACACCCTTTGAGAAACAGTTACTTGCTTGTTATTGGGCTCTGGTGGATACCGAGCAATTGACTTTGGAACATGATATGGTTCTGCGTCCGGAAATTCCTATCATGCAGTGGGTTCTGAGTTCGCCGAAAACTCACCGAATTGGACACGCTCAAGAGGCGAGTGTGATTAAATGGAAATGGTACATACAAGACAGGGCACGTGTGGGCCCGAAAGGAGTTGCTTCTTTACATGAGCAGGTGGCGCGAGCGCCATCGACTGAGACTGAGAGTGAATGTTCCGTACCTTTAGCACAGGAGTCTCCTGTCAAGTGGGGTAAGCCTTTTGATGATTTGTCCGCAGCGGAAAGAAACCATGTTTGGTTCACTGATGGTTCAGCGAGGTTTATAGGGGTGACACGGCACTGGAAGGCGGTGTCCTATAATCCGATCACACAGAAATTGTTGAGCACAACTGGTGAAGGTAAAAGCAGCCAATTTGCCGAGCTTTACGCTGTTTACCAAGTTTTGAAACAAGAGTTACCTGGTACATGTCATATTTTCACTGATTCTTGGTCTACTGCCAATGGACTGGCTGTTTGGTTGCCAACTTGGCATTCCCATAATTGGAAGTTACATTCCAAAGAATTATGGGGAAAAGAGTTATGGCAAGAAATTTGGGAGATGCTCCCACAGAGTACTGTTACAATCTTCCATGTGGACGCTCACACCCCGATAGATTCTCTTGACAAATTTTTTCATAACATTGCAGATGAGAAGTCTAAAATTGCTGAGGCAGTGGTGGACAGGCAAGATTCTGATATTGCGGGATTGGCGAAATGGGCACACCAGAAGGCAGGACATTTTGGAGAGAAGGCCACTAGCAGGTGGGCTGCTGATCGAGGAATTTATATTCCCTTAGATTTAATCAAAAATGTTATTTTACACTGCCCCGTTTGTCAGCATATCAGACGGCGTAAGGTGCCCCAAATTGTTAAAGGTCATTTACATCGCGGCAAACTGCCCGCTCAAATTTGGCAGATTGATTACATTGGTCCACTTCCCATGAGTAGGAATTGTCAATATGTTTGCACTATTGTTGATACATACAGTGGCCTGCTGGTAGCCCTTCCCTGTAAGCAAGCTACCCAATTGAATACCATTAAAACATTAGAATTAATTATGATGTACTATGGTGTGCCATTCCAAATTCAATCTGATAATGCATCCCATTTTCGTGGAAGATTGGTACAGGAGTTCTGTGCGGAAAACAATATTGAATGGATATTCCATATACCCTACTACCCACAGGCCTCGGGCCTGGTGGAGAGATTGAATGGCCTGCTAAAGGACCAGCTGCGTAAGTTAACGGATGACAAGTATAAAAATTGGCGAGACTTTTTGCCCCAAGCACTATTGATTTTGAATAATCGTCCTTTTTTAAATGCTGAATCTCCACTTATGCGTTTGTTTCCCCCGAATGTTGAGGCTATGCCTAATGAAATCAGAGAAACTGTGATGTATTGGGAAATTACTCCCGGAGCTTTGGCTCCATGTAGAGCGACCCCAGGGTCGGCAGGTTTAGACTTGCATGCTATGGATGACATTGTTATAAAAAGTAGAGATCGAGTCATCATAGAGACAGGTGTTGGTGTTCAGATACCACCTGGAAATTTCGGATTGATCGCCCCTAGATCGGGGCTGGCTGTAAAAGGCATTCAGGTGCTTGGAGGAATTATCGATAGTGATTATCAGGGAGAGATTAAGGTGCTCCTGCTGAATAGCAGTGAGGTTGACTTACTGATACATCAAACTGACCGAGTGGCTCAATTGCTAATAATGCCTGTTTTCAGTGGTGAGATCACAAAAGGCACTGCCCCAACGTTGCTAACTGTACGAGGCCAGAAAGGTTTTGGCTCCACAGATAATCCTGGGGCCAGAGTTTGGGTGCAGTCGCCTAAGAATCCCCCTGAACAAGCAGAAGTCATTGCAACCGGTCAAGACAACACCATTTTAGTTATGAGACCAGGGAAAGATAGCTGGGAAGCGGTCCCGGCTGATAAATGTTATTTACGAGAATGATTAATGCCTGTATTTGGTTCTCTTTCAGATCATTCTTTGGATTGTTGCTGCAGGATGTGTCGGAGCCGGACTGTTTTCGGACTGGTACGACGAGAAAGGAGGGATCCTATCAACCCGGGATGAACTGGGAACCCGAGTGTTGCGTTCCTTCGCTGCATGGGATTCATCATCGAACTTTTGGACCGCATTAGCTAAGAGGGTGACTGACGCCCCTCACTTCTGTTTGACACCGATGAGATCTGTACAAGACATCCTGGCGACCTGCCTGGTTGCTGTCCCCGCCTCATTGGAAACTTTAGTTCATATTTTTAATGTCTCGAAGGCCCGTCCCAATATTCTCCTGGGTGATTTTGCTACCCATGTATATTGCCCCCTATGTATTGAATTGCCGAACGAGCAAACCCCCATCCAGTCCCAAATACTTACTTATAATATCACACAAGGTGATTTGTGCTTCTTTCTTACGTGTAATCCTAGTGCGATCTCTGAATGTCTGCGCCTAAAACTAAAAGGCGCCACTTCGTTTACAGCTCACGAACGGACTTTGTGCTTTCAGAGGACACCGGCCACATGTGTTTCAGTTCAGAACAATATGACTTGTAATAGTTTGGTAGTTACCCCCAGTCACTATCGCACGATGTTACTACCTGCCGGATGGCTTTTCTCATGTGGTAATACTTCCTGGCCATTTGTCCCTGCAAACATTTTCGGAGGCCCTTGTGCCATTACGAGACTCAGTTTGTTGATGTTCGCATCACATCCGAATACCAACTCTTGTGTGCTTCGAGATACTGTAATGTTACAGGAGGATTGTGACCCATCTTTGCATTTATATTCTAAGTCTGAATACCTTAGCTTAGCTGTTTCAATTATTGGTGTTCCTGCTTTGGCGGTTTATAATGCCAAATCTATTGGGAAAATGGCCTGCTGGATGGTGAAATCTATTAATCATACTTCTACAATTTTGTCTGACATGCTATTAGACGCCCAGGGTGAACGTAGGGCCATTTTGCAAAATAGAGCAGCCATTGATTATCTTTTGCTTAAACATGGACATGATTGCTCGGACTTCGAAGGTCTCTGTTGTTTTAACTTGTCTGACCATACACAATCCATTCGTGCTCACATCGATAAGTTGCGTGACTTAACAGAAGAAGTTAGAAGACACATTGACCAGGGCTGGTTTGACTGGCTCTTTAATTGGTTACCTGATATACACATGCTACGCCAAATATTAGGTGGTATTTTGATTGCTGTTGCTGTTTTGATTTCTATCTGTTGCTTTATTCAGTGTATTCCTTCATTACTTCAACTCTGCACACTTGGTACTAGACATAGATCAGTTAGCTTTATTTCATATTATTCTTCCACAGATGTTAGCTCCATTTAATGAATGTATAATAGACTGAAGTCAAGGGTGAAATGTACTGCTCGATTTTTCCGGTCTTATTGTGTTGAAGGGTGATTTAGGTGACTTCAGTCTCTTTCCATTCAAGTCTAAGGGTTAGAGTAGTGTATAGAGCCTATTTATTAGGCACTTCGACATGATCCTGTGTTCTTCCCCATAGATCAGGGTTTGCATACATATCCCAGGGGATAGATTCGTTAGCATTAGGGGTAATCTGTTCTGTAGTGAGGGTATTTCATGGAGCCGTGCTGAATTCAGGCCTGGTAGGCCTTAAACGGGAGAGACTCCATCTTTCCTCCTGCTCTGGCAGCTTGGGATGTTTCTAGGTCATAGGCAGTGTTTTAGTTAGGAGGTGTTATTCGCTTGGAGAGAACCGGTTCAGGCCGGCCCTTATCGAAGGATTGTATTTTTCTTCATGCCGAAGACACTACATCAGGCCGGCCGGCTGGGAACGTGTCCTTGGCACGGGGAGGTACAAGAATTTGGTGGGCGGCAGGTTACGGGCTGGAATTTTCCATGAGGAAATGCACATCTATATTAGTGAAAGTTTGAGGCAGATACTGGCACTTGCTTCTAGTCCATAGGCGGCACCTGGCCGTTAGCAGTAAAGCTGCTACTTATTCCAGGGAAGACAGATGACAAACTTGGAGGTGGAGAAAAACGGAGAACTAGATATTCCAAAGGGAAGAGAGTAGCCGATGAGGAAGAGGTCCCAGTGACTCGGAGAGGGAGACGGGAGTAAACCCGTGATTGCGGAGGTGTGACTCCCAGGCGAAGCCGAGGCGCAGACGAGAAGGGAACCTAGATGACCATTGAGTGCAGGCTACATACGACCAAGGTGATGTCAACCCCTTACTATTAGAGTGTACAACTTAATCTTTCACTTTTCTTTGCAGGTTATGTGATATGTATTATGTCCCGTGAGTGTGCATGTAATAACTAAATAAAGTATTCAGTTTGTAGTAAAGCGATATGTGCTACGTGTTCTTGTGTAAGAGGGTAACCTATTCTTCTAGTCAGCTGTGACTTGGACCAGGTAGGTGGTAACTGAATAAGGGAGAAAGGAGCCCCTCGAACTGGGGAACAGGTTGTGCTCAACTAGCCGTCTTTGTGTGATCTGATACATAGTAACACTGATTCCCTTGTTGTTAATTCCCTTGTTGTATGTCGTGTTAATGATAGGATGAACTCGTGCTAAGGCTGCCGTCTGGGCAGGAAGTCCTGGGTCCGTTTGGGACCGCGAGGCTGTGACTGCCGTCTGGGCAGGAAGTCCTGGGTCCGTTTGGGACCGCGAGGCTGTGGCTGCCGTCTGGGCAGGAAGTCCTGGGTCCGTTTGGGACCGCGAGGCTGTGGCTGCCGTCTGGGCAGGAAGTCCTGGGTCCGTTTGGGACCGCGAGGCTGTGGCTGCCATCTGGGCAGGAAGTCCTGGGTCCGTTTGGGACCGCGAGGCTGTGGCTGCCGTCTGGGCAGGAAGTCCTGGGTCCGTTTGGGACCGCGAGGCTGTGACTGCCGTCTGGGCAGGAAGTCCTGGGTCCGTTTGGGACCGCGAGGCTGTGGCTGCCGTCTGGGCAGGAAGTCCTGGGTCCGTTTGGGACCGCGAGGTTGTGACTTGTAGGTCTTGGTATATATATATATAGTAGGAATTCCCTGTCCTTAGGTGGTACATATATGTGGTTATTTAGGTGTAAATAGGCCCTAGGGAGGGGGTAACGTTCTGGTTTGGGTTAGAGAGGCTCTGTTGAGCGGGTTCTATCTGATCCGAAAACCCAAGCAGAACAAGGTAGCTTATTGTAAAATAAATATTTTAAAAATATAAAAATACATTCATAAATTAGCATTTAAAAAACCTTGCAAATTCACTTAAAAAACCATAGGTTTCACACACGTTATAGTTATGAAATAGCATTTAAAAGAGCTTGCAAATTCACTGAAAAAAACATAGGTTTCACACATGTTATAGTTAGCTGGACATTTCACTCGTAAAAAAACCAATGAAATTCCCCCGTTATAATTAGTTCAGCTAACTATAACTCGCGCGCCCGCAATCCACTGCTGATGACGTCACATATTACATCACTCACGACATGGTCAGTGACATCACTGATGACATCACTGATACCATCTCAAATGACATCACTGATGACATCACTGATGACGTCATCCATGTGATAAATTACCACATCTTCTCACACCCTAATATAACCTTTGATACACCGACTAAAAATGTAAGAGTTCCATTCTCAAAACCATACATACTGCAATACCAATAACTACATAGCCACTTATTAACTCTTAGGTCTACATACACCTCCACTCATTCACCTGTACAGTCACTCATACTTACAGTCACAACATACAAAACTATCATATGCATTTATACACCTATATAGACACTCACACACTACCAATCATCCATAGAGGTACTCTCACACCTACTCAGTCATGCAAATAATCACACTCCCATTTACTCACCTATGTGGTTATACACACTCAAGTTCACTTACTCATAAAAATAGTATCACATTCTTACGCTCTTATAGAATCATTGATGTAAGCACACACTCATCCATACAGTCACTCTCACAATCACACACTCTCACATCTACCCACTTATATACTCTTACACGCACATATACTGCCTTTCACATATGTAGTTAGTCACAAATGTACCACTGAGATATACATTCAATCCCTAACACACCCATACATACACTCACTCAACCATACAGTCCATCACAGATGCACTCTTAAAACCATGCACCAATAGAATCACCCACTCACACATCTATGCATAGAGTCACACACACCCTACCCACACAAACACTCAGGAACCCATACAGATACTCAGACAAGCAATCAATAACTCATATAGACACTCATATAGGTATTCACAAAACCATGCAGCCACTTATACACCAACATACAGAAACATACAAACATTTACACAGTTTAGTCACTAGTCTGCAGTAAGATACATTTAATGACTCAATTATAGAGTTACTTACGCACCACAGAAAATCATCCATTTACACACTTGTACACCCACTCATTCTTCAACAGGTCTTTCCCTATATATATTAAACATATTAAAATTGTTAAGAAACACATACTCAATGGATGATGTCATTAGTGATGTCATCAGTGATGTCATTTGAGATGTCATCAGTGATGTCATGAGTGATGTCACTGACCATGTCATGAGTGATGTAATATGTGACGTCATCAGCAGTGGATTGCGGGCGCACGAGTTATAGTTAGCTGAACTAACTATAACGGGGGAATTTCATTGTTTTTTTACGAGTGAAATGTCCAGCTAACTATAACATGTGTGAAACCTATGGTTTTTTTTTATTATTATTTTTTTGTTGTTTGTTTTTTAAACAAAGGAGTGGGGCCTTGCGGTTCCTCTCCTGGGCCGATATGGGTCCTGGGGACCCCATCTACCGGGGCCCAGCCTGTAGTGTGGGTGCCCTGGTCCTACCCAGGGCACCCACATTTTCAATGTTGGGATTCGTGGGGGGAGTCTGAAGGCCCCCGTGGTCCATGCAGCTCCTTGCCTCCTGAGGGAGCTGGTATTGCTTTGAGACACAAGCAGCTCCCTGGATATCACAGCAATGTGTCTGTTTCCCTGCTCACTCAACAGCAGGCACGGAAACAGACATGCTCCGCTTTCAGCAAGCAAGAGCATTGTCTGCTCTCGCTTGCTGAAAGCAAAGTGTTTGCTATGGCTGGGTGGGAGCGGTGCTCCCGCCAAGCCATTGTCAGGAACTGAGCCCGGCCGCGCCAACATCACAGACAGGACTACGATTCCCAGAAGGCTCAGAAATTGGGAAGGGCTACAATTAGGAGAGACGCACGGAGATCGACGTGCCTAATTTGGAGTTCCGGTGCTCTCTTGCTGCAAAGGAGAGAACGGCGGCGGGATCGCCGTGTTTTGGTATCCACGGATGGTTTGGAGAACTGCTCATCCGACGCTGAGGGTAAAGAGGTCGGGGAACGTTGGAGGTGAGGGGTGTGTGCTGCGGAGAGTCTTCCCGCGGACACACCGGGATTATGTTTATCGGGTGCGGAGGTATCGTGCCTAACTTCCAGGATTCTGGGAGCGGAATGCAGTGGTAGGACTACCACGCATTGCCATTATGAACATGTACGTGTGTGCTCCTCTTTCTTACACTCATCTCTGGCACGAGTTGGGGCGGCACAATATCAGAGCGGAAAACAGTGGATTAGCTACCACATTTAACCGTGTCTGGGTTTAATTTTCTTTCTGCTTGAATAGCTGGTTACCAGAGCGGAAGGCAGTGGATTAGCTACCACGCTTTGCCGTATCTGGGTTTTCTTGACTTCGTTAATTTGGACATTATATACCAGAGCGGAAGAAAGTGGTGAGATCAACCACATCTTGCCGTGTCTTATTTTTCTTCCTATACGTTTGGGGCATGATCAAAAGCCTAAAGAACCTTGCTTAAGGAACAGCGTTTGTTTTTCTTATTTCTTTACTGGATTGGACCTAGGGATTTCCTTTCCACAATCCCTCCTATGGTGGATAGTTGTATTTTGTTACGCTATGGAGTAATAGCAACCCTTGGTATGTATGTGCATGACTGAAGGAGAGAGGTTGTATGGGTTACGTTATGTTCCGGTGCACTAACATTCTATGTCCTATCTTATAGATAGAGATTGACCAGTGAGCTGTCCTAGGAGTTCTAGTGCAGAGGATGTATGGAGGCCAATCAAGGTACATCAACTCACTTAGTGAGAATTTATGACAGTAGCCTCATCATTTGCATTTGCTTATAACCTTGTTTTTGTTGTTTCAGGTTCTTTTCCCCGCTGTTCCTTTCCCTATCCTTTCCCTCGCCTGATCGCTCGAATACTCTGTGTACTTATTGGGGTATTGGTGAGATCAGGAGGTGGACCCTTTCTTGCTGCAGCTCGATTCCGCGGAGTGTAACCTGACAGACATAGCAAACTGCAATGTCCCAGTGGTGGTCACACGGGACATTGCTGGAGCCAGCCCTGGGGTGTGGCCGTCCCCAGGGCCATGAATGGCTACAGGAGGGGGGCTGTGCAGCCCGACCTTCTTTCTTCTTTTAGGGCCTGCCCTGGGGGGGTGACAGTCCCCGGGGCTGAGAACAGCCTGGGAGGAGGGGCCACATGGCCCCCTCCAATTTTAGAGTTTAGCCCCAAGGAGGTGGTGGTCCCTGGGGGTTTGATAAGCCCTAGGAGTGGGGCCCCCCTGCACCGCCCTCCTATATTTATGATATGACCCCAGGACCTGGCCTACCCAGGGGTTATTTTTTTGTGCCGCTAATTTGTGAATATCGCGATTTCGTGGAATTGTTCTTTGGTCTTTTAAAAATGTTTTTATGACATGGCAGTGTCCCAGGGGGACCCCAAGACCATGGCTTGGGGGTCTGGTTATTCCTGCTCTGTCCCCTTTTCTTAATTTTCACTTTTTTTCCTTTGGACTCAGTGAAGCAGAGTCTAAAGATGGCTGCCAACACTTCCTGGTTGAAGTGTTGGCACCCAATCAGAGCTGTGCATTTCCTGGCATGAGCTCGTTTTTTTCACTAAGGCTTTGCGACTGAAGGTATCACTATCATTTTCAATTTAATTTTCTGGAAAACTACTGATCGGATTTGCACCAAATAACAAAACACACAATCTGCATAACAACATCTACCTTTCTGCCAAATATGGAGTAATTCCATTCAGTAGTTCGAGCTGTAGTCGCGTTGACAGGTTCCTATGGGAATTAACATTGCATAGAATTTAGGGTGGGTATAGGTTTTTGGGGAACAAGGGTATTTCAAGGATTTAGGGTGGATGTGGGTTTTTGGGTGGGAAGGGTTTTTAGGGCTTAGGGTGGATATGGGTTTTTGGGTGACAAAGGGTAATTTTAGGGTTTAGAGTGGGTATGGGTTTTTGGTTGGCAAGGGTATTTTCAGGGTTTAGGGTTGGTGTGGGCTTTTAGTTGGCAAGGGTATTTTTAGGGTTTAGAGTGGGTATAGTTTTTTTGGGTAGCAAAGGTATTTTTAGGGTTTAGGGTGGGTATAGGTTTTTGGGTGGCAATGGCATTTTTAGAATTTATGAAGGGTGTGGGTTTTTGGGTGGCTAGGGGTTTTTAGGGTTTAGGGTGGGTATGTGTTTTTGAGTGACAAAGGGTGATTGTAGGGTTTAGTGTGGGTATAGGTTTTTGGGTGGCAAGGGTATTTTTAGAATTTAGGGTGGGCGTGGGTTTTTGGGCTGTAAGGGGTTCTTGGGATATAGGGCAGGTGTGGGTTTTTGGGTGGTCAGGGTTTTTTTTAGGAATTAGGGCGTGTGTGGGTTTTTGGGTGGTGAGGGTATTTTTTAGATCGAGGGCATGTAGGGGTTTTGGGGTAACAAGGGTGTCTTTAGGGTTTAGAGTGGGTATGAGTTTTTGGGTGGCAAGGGTATTTTGAGGGTTTATGGTGGGTGTGGGTTAGAGTGGTGCAGAGGATAGTGGCATAGAGTGCAGTGGCGCAGTGTGTAGTGGTGTAGAGTGGAGTGGCATAGAGTGGCGTAGAGTTCAGTGGCAGAGAGTGCAGTGTTGCAGAGTAGAGTGGCAGAGTGCAATGGTGTAGAGTGGAGTAGAGTGATGTAGAGAGCAATGGCATCGAGTACAGTGATGCTGAGTAGAGTGCAATGACATAGAGTGCAGTTGTGTAGAGGGAATTGGTGTAGAGTGCAGTGGTTAGGAGTAGAGTGGCGTAGAGTGCAGTGGCATAGAGAGGAGTGGTGCAGAGTGGATTAGAGTATCGTAGAGTAGATTGTTTCAAAGTAGAGTGAAGTGGCGTAGAGTGGAGTGGTGCAGGATAGAGTGTAGCTGCATAGAGTGGAAGAGAGTGGAATGGCATAGAATAAAGTGGTGTAGAGTGCAGTGGTTTTGAGTGCAGTGGTGCAGAGTAGATTAGAGAGGCAGAAAGTAGATTGGCATATAGTGCAGGGGCATAGAGTCCAGTGTTACAGAGTAAAGTGCATTGGCATAAAGTGTACTGGCATAGAGAAAAGTGACGTAGACTGCAGTGTTTCATAGTGGAGTTGATTGATGTGTCCTAGACTGGAGTGGTGTAAAGAGCAGTGGTGTATATTAAATTGCCGAAGAGTGTATTGGCATAGAGTAAAGTGGTACAGTGTAGAGTAGAGCGTCGTATTGTGAAGTGGCATAAAGTGCAGTGGCATAGAGTGGAGTGGTGCATAGTGCAGGGGCACGGAGTGGTGTAAAATAGAGTGGTGTAGAGTAGAGAGCAGTGGTGTGGAATGGTACAGTGCAGAGTGGAGTGGCCTAGAGTAGAGTGTTCATGATGTTGTAGTGCACTGCCATTAGAGGCAAAGCTTTTTCAATTCACCATACATTTGCACAGACATAAAGTTTTCTTAATAAAACTATACAGTGCACAGACATAAATGTGTGGAAATGGAATCACATAGTGTAATGATTTGTTTTAATCAAATTAAAGTGGTTGTTTCCAACACACTTCAGAAATAACAAATATTTTGCTCCTTTTGTGTTCCTAATTCTGTTATATTCTGAAATACTTACACAGTTCATTTAAATGTTGTTGTATGATAAAAAAAACTCTTTCATACCCCCAGTATCCAGCTAGATTATCACAAAAATCAGTCCAAGAAAGAAAAGTAAAGAAGTGCCCTAGTAAGACAGCACCTGACATTTGACCTTGGTCTTTTAATGCACAGCAAATGTGGTGAGATAAGAACACAATTTACATGCCTGTTTACAGAAACCCAGGACTCATAAGGATGCTTAAAATAAGGTTTGGGCAATGGGAGGGATGGACTGAACCTGGCGCAAATGGAAAGCAAGAAAGTTTGAGTTGCAAACCACAAAGCCAATTGCAAGCAACAGGCAGAATCCATTTCCAGGTCAACTTTCTGAAACTCCCCAAAATGTCTGCAGCAAACCAGACAGCTGGCTGTGACCTAAAATGTTTGCACTAGGTACAGTCTGAGTGTGATTATTAAAATCTACATTTTGAAAGCACTTTACTATTTTTAACCTAACCTTTCTGTGCACTTTGCAAGCCTATTTTATACTGTGTGTAATGTAAGCTTACAATTGTGACCTACATATTCCCAGTACTTTCTGGGACAGGCTGGGGCTTCATAGCACTGAGCATACACAAGTAACTCTCCCCACTGCACCCACTAGGATTCAGATCTCTTGCTATCTGGTTACACACACACATCAGTAGTGATCACATCAACAGAGGCTATATATATAATCCGAAATAATGCATATAAAAAAGAACGATTTTCTTGCACATCTGGAGGGTTGTTTATGCTCTCAACGTTGTACATTTAGCATGCCCTGAAAAGTGCATACAGAAAGAAATGGAAAGGGAAAAACGTACGAACAAGCAAACACAAATGAGCAACATAAATAGTTGTGTAGAGAGCAAGACACGGACAGTGAGAGAGGGACAGGTATAGATAGATACGCAAGCATACACAGGGAAGGACAGAGATAAAGCAAAACAAGGGCAATGAGAAAGGCTATACAAATAACTGAACAGAGACAGTAGAAGATGGACATATACACAGAAACAAAGAAACAGAGGTATGTTGCATTATTGTCACGGGATGACCACTGTCTTTATAACGTAGAAAACTCGGTATTTCACTGAGTTGAAGCTCTATCATAGAGCTATCTGCAGAGCAAGAGCTGCATTCTACGCTCATGAATTTGCTACCAGCCCCAATCCTTCTAAATTGATTTTCAAGGTACTGAAGCACCTTATGAAAAACAGATCCTCATCAGAGGTGATTTGCACAGATTCGCACTGTGATAAATTGGCCTCCTTTTTTGTGGAGAAAGTGGAAAAAATCTATCATGGGTTCGACACACTCCACCAGGATCGACTGGCTTCTACCCCTGTCACGACAGATCTTGAGCCTTTGGCCATTCTACCTGAACTGTCTATTGAGGCCTTTGACAGGTTCAGCCTTAAGGTCAAGTCAGGCTCTCCTACGGACCCGTTAAAGCCAGCCTTTATTAACACACTTTCCCCGCTGTGCCGTGACCCCATATTGAATCTCATCAATATGTCATTGTCTTGTGGAACGGTACCCGCGGCTTGGAAACAGGCAGTGGTCACTCCGATATTAAAAAAAACCAACTCTGACCCCCGATTGCCAGAAAACTATCGACCTATCTCCCTGTTGCCCTGGATCGCCAAAGTAACTGAAGCCCATGTCAACTCTGTTCTGTCCGAGCATCTGGTTCGTAACCAGATTCTGGATTCCAGTCAGAACGGCTTCCGGTCAGGACACAGTACCGAGACGGCATTACTTTACATCACGGAACATCTTCGCCAGGTACTTGACTCAGGTCATACTGCAGCGCTTATACTATTAGATCTAAGCGCTGCCTTCGATACTGTGTCCCACCGTATACTTATCCAACGCTTACAGGAGGCGGGAGTGACGGGTGTCGCTCTCCAGTGGTTTCGGTCTTTTCTGGCAGACCGCTCCTTTAAAGTGGCTATACCACCTGGTCAATCTGCCACCTATCCTTTGGAGCTCGGGGTACCACAGGGATCTTCGTTGAGCCCGACAATGTTCAACCTCTATGTGAAACCGTTGGCTGGTGTCGTCAAACAGTGGGGTCTCACGATGGCCTCATATGCGGACGACACACAGCTAGCGGTGACACTTAGTGAAGACCCTGAGGTGGAGGCCCCCAGATTCCGTGCGGGTCTCTTGGCAGTAGCCGGTTGGCTTCGCACCAACTGCCTTCAGCTGAATGCCACCAAAACGGAGGTGTTGGTTTTAGGGAAGCACGCGGAGTTATGGGGAAATCAGTGGTGGCCATCGGAGCTTGGTGTCACTCCTATTCCAGCCGCTGGAGTGAGAAATTTAGGAGTATGGGTAGATTCTGCGCTGACCTTCAGAGATCACACCAAGAAGGTGGCTGCCACGTGCTACGGAATTTTGCGTGGTACTAGGCCGGTCTTAAAGTACTTTGATCCCCCTACCAGACAGCTTGTAGTCCAGGCCTCAATACTTTCTCGGCTGGACTACGGCAGCTCTTTGCTGTTAGGGGTGAATCAAGCGGAGGCCTCTAGGCTCCAAAGAGTACAAAACGCCGCGGCACGAGCCATTGTGGGCTTTCCCAGACATTGTTCAGTGTCTGATACCATCACGGCCTTGCACTGGCTTCCGGTCAGACAGCGAATTAAGTTCAAGGCGCTGTGCCTGGCCTTTAAAATTCTGAAATCTTTTTCGCCGCCGGCACTTGTCCCTCTTCTCACGCCCTATATGCCTTCGAGATCCTTGAGATCGGAGGGGCTTCATCTGGCCATCTGTCCACGCTTCAAGTTGAGCAGAATGGGTGGCCGCTCCTTTAGGGTGCTAGCGGCAGGCCTATGGAATTCGCTCCCTGTGCACATTCGAGCTCTTGAAGATCTGCTCACCTTCAGGCAGGCGATTAAAACCTTCTTGTTCCCGGTATCTAGTTAATTTCTTTTCTTTTACTGTGTGTTATGTTATAGCATCTGTCAAAGCGCCAGGACGCCCCTTTGCTGGGGCAGCTGTGCGCTATAAAAATACCAAATAACATAACATAACATAACATAACAAAAAGACACTTGGGGGCACCCGCTGAGCAAGACAACAGCTCCATACACAAGGGTTCAATAGTATATAAAACAACACTTTCAAACATATATACAAAATAATTCACTGTCAGCAAATGTAGTGTGACATGTTTTAATGCAAGGATTTTTAAGCTCACAACAACACAATTTTAAGTCACTCGAAACAGAGTATGTCAAAGTTCCCCCAAAAAAACTTTACCGCTCTGTTACATATACTGAATGCCTCTGGTCTGTTAGCGGGAAGAAATGAAAATAAAACGTGAATGTGCGGCAGAGAAACTGAAAGACACTGCGCTAATTAAAAACAGATGGCGCCCTGTGCGCCACTGCTCGCTCCCGCAAGGTGGATGCTGTGGGAGGAAACATTTGCTTAACCCCTTCGATGCGAGTGACGGAGCGGTTCCGTCATGCGCGTCGGTTGCGCTGTGCGCATGACGGAACCGCTCTGTCACATCCCTGCCCGCGCACGGAACCTTCAGCACGGCGCGGTAATCCGCGCCGCGCTGAAGGGGTTAAAAAGGTGGGACATGTACCCGCCTTTGGCCAATTGCATGCTTTCTTTTTGGAAAGAAACACGCAAAGGCCAATACAATTGATGCAAAAAAAAAAAGCCATCCGCACGAGTTTCAGTAAAATCCTGAGTGATTCCAAGAGGTCATCTCCTAGGGTAGCGCATGCACGCTGCGCTAGGCTCAACCTAATAACTTAATTAAAGGGCAAGGCTAAGGAACTCTTGAACATATACTGCTGATCCAGCGCCCCTGTGTGACTTGTGCTTGTGAGCGCGTGGGAGAGGGACGACTAATGATTGAGTAAGAAAGGAGATCCCTTATAATTGTGGCCCCACTCTTACTCGTTAGTGACAATAGCCCTGTCTTGCTCCTCCTCATTACTGATGTGATATGTACACCAGCAGCTGTGTTTGTGTGTCTGCTGTTTCCCTGGTAACCAAGCAGTGATGCTACAGGGAGGCTCCAGCAGTAGATGACTCAGTATTTCACTCAGCAGCTATCAGTGCAGCACTCACTCTGACATTCTGCCCAATAGGCCTTTGAAAGGTTTTCAAGGGGCTACACTGACTGAGTTATATTGCTTACACCCTGGCCTCCAGAATAAGCGCTAAAAAGGCGGGTTAGTCAATTTCCTATTTTTGCAGTATTTTATTTTTGCTGTTTTTTACAACGCGGCTTCGACCCGAAGTTATTGGAGCGCTTTACATGAGCACCAGTTACTTTACACAAGGGCACATTAATTTTTTGAAGGCACAGGGATATGAAGTGATTTGTCCAGAATCTTAGAATGTGAACTAACAATGAGGCTAGATCCTGGTTCCCCAGTTACAAAGTGGGCAGCTCTGGCCGTTCGCCACATCCTCTCATTTTGATTTCACCTGTCTTGTCAGGTTCTGGGCATCAGTGGAGAGGTAGAGGATCCGTGTGTCAGCGATATCACGACAGGCGGTAGCAGTGATGCCGTGATTGATCTTGCGGTATGTCCGACATTATAGAGAGGTGTTCCCTTTTTCCACCAGTTAAAGGGATGGCCATGGTGTGTACCACAGCCTATACAGGATGCATAGCTTTGCCTTTAGGCATGGCCGGAGACTTAGAAAGTACCCGTTTAAACAAACAAAATGATATGAGGGAATCATGCATCTTCTAAATTCACATTCAAAGCAACACACGGATTTCCTCAATTCAATTGTCAGTTTTACCTGAAAGATTAATAGTAGTGATACCCCTGTCTTTGGTCTTTCTCCTCAGCTGTAGCATGCAGAATGTATTGTAGTGCATTGTAATTGCATTTATGTATCACTTACTATACCTGAAGCTCTTGATAGAGGGCAGCACACTCCTCTGGTAGTTGTGTCATCTTTGCACTGGTTCCCTGTTGACAATTCTTGTCGTGTAGTTCCTATAGTGCCCCTGCAGGACCTGTGCGTTTGGATAACATAAACTGTAGGATTGATGGCAGACTAACTCTGAGCACCCCTACCGAATATGTTAGCCGTTTTTTGCATTAGCTAGCTCACAGTGCCGCTAGTGTCTACTCTTCCTGGGGAGAGATTAGTTTCTGGCAACCTTAGATCATGACAACCCTGATCCCTCAAGATTGTGGAAACAATGTACTACTTTTCGCTCAGTTACTCGTGCTCGTTTAGTTTATCTCCAGAGATACACAGAATAAACAGTCTGGGCATTTCAATAAAGGCTTATTGAACAGTTGTTATTCTTGTGTAAAATATATGAGTTCCAACAACCATTAGACAGTAGCAGAGATATATGATTAGCAGTATATAAATATAAAAGGATAGTGCAGTTCTACCATCTTGCAATAAGCATGAATAAATACATGACTATAAAATGCATGATAAAAGTGTGCGTACTCCTACTGTGCCTATTTAGATGTACCTAAGTGTACCTAGCATATGAGTAGGTGTGGAAGCCAAGAATCCCTCTAGGATTTTGTCGAATCCCATTACCTGAATTGTGAGAATGTCGGAGCCCTTCTTGGTCTCGAGTTGGACACCCGGCAAGGGATGTTCAGACCACTGTCAGCTGGAGCATCTGCATGCAGGAGCCTCAGCATCTCTTGTCAGTGTGTCGGCCAGAAGTCTCTGTTCCCTCTAATTAATGATAGTAGGAGGTGCTGTATTTATACAGAAAAGTATATAGAGTCCCTTTGTCCCTTGTTCTTGTGTCAGCCATTGTTGGGCACGAGGATGACGTAGGAGATGAACCTTGTGCGTAGATATTAGGAAGGTGGTGTATAGCCCCTGCCTGGTTTCCAAGTAGCCTCATGAATATTCATTCATGCAGTGTCAGTCTAAAGATGAAGTCATAGAACAATATTGTTCAGGAAAAACCCTCCTTCTGCACCCAGGCCTAGAACTAGGTAAAAGGTTCAGTCCATAAAAAGCGTTCAATCCTTAAAAGTCTTGTTACTGTGTAATGTAGGGGAGATGATGTAAGTGAAAGGGTATGATGTTCCCTGGGCCTAGATTAAGGTACCTAGGGGAAACATAACATTCTTGGGGGGATCAGTTTCCTCACTGCCAGAAAGCACAGAGTGATTTTCAGTGTATAGACAGGGTCGAATGTGTTTAATCTCCTGCAGCCAGCTGCACACAAAGTCAGGGACGGGGACTCAGGAAGAGTGTCTGAAAGCTAATTAATTTCTTGCTAATCCATTAGGGTGGAGAGCAAACTGCAGAAGGCCTCCTTGGGGGGCTGTACAGTGCCTCATCTTTCCCATTGCACCCTCATGCCTGGAGCTTGCCGTAAGTGCAGTGTGCAGCACCGCAAAGTGTTTTGTGTAGTACAGTGGTGTAGTGCTGTGTGAACACTGGTATATCTCCAGCATTGTTGTATGTATGGTTTGTGTGCTATATCGTTGAGTGTCAATGTGTGGTGTGTGTGAGACAACACTGTGTGGTATAGGCCTCCACTGATGTCTGTTGAGTGCATCATCGCTGTGTGCAAGGTGTTTGCTTGTGTGTGGGAGACAACACTGTGTGCCATTGGTAGCCATGCCTCACACTGTGTGCCTCTCACTTTGAAGTCAGTGAAAGAAAAGTAAATAGGCACCTGACTTTCAAGTTTTGAAAATGTTTTTAAATCACAGCAAATGTTACGAGATAAGAGCAAGATTTACAGGCCTGTTTAAAGAAACTGAGGCTTTGGAAGGATACTGTAAATAAGGTTTGGGCAACAAGATGGACCCTCATTCCCACTCCTGCTAAGGCTAGGCTTCACATAAGGCGGCCGATTCCGATGGCCGGTTGGACAGCTGTCCGTAGCCTTACCGTGCGACCGACACGTACCCGGAGCCGGTCCGTCCTGTAGAGTAAGTACGATGCGCATAACTGCCAAAAACACTACCGACAAGTAGTCTGTGAATCAAGCCCTATTCTCCATGCGAGAAATAACTCCTAAAGAGGAACCGAGTCGCACGGAAGCAGTATACATAGCAGTTTCCGGCATGACAAGTACGATGCGTACTTCCTACGTGCCGAACTGGTCATCACATACGGCACGTCACAGCATCCGGAAAACAAGCATATCAGCTACGATTCGTGCCACAAATCAATTCACGGCTACGAGACGGACCAGCTTGCAGTGGGTACGAGACGGAGCAACAAGCAGCGTGTACGACACAAACACATCATGAATCCCATCGCGCAGGTCATACCAGTACTCTACATCTATGACCGGATCAGGGACCGACGCCGACGGCGCAGGCGGTAAGTCAGACACGTACATGCAAAATGGCACACACACACAGGGGATTCACATCCTGGCCACTAACAACAGCCGACCATAGGGCTTGCATGGCCAGCATCACTAACACCCACACCCATAGGTGGCCTGTTGCCCATCACAACTGCCACCCCCATCCATAGGGACTATGTTGCCCATCACCCCTGCCACCCTCACTCACAGGGCTTATGTTGCCCATCACCCCTGCCACCCCCACTCACAGGGGACCTGTTTCCCATCACTACTGCCACCCCCACCCATAGGGACTATGTTGCCCATCACCCCTGCCACCCTCACTCACAGGGCTTATGTTGCCTATCACCCCTGCCACCCCCACTCACAGGGCTTATGTTGCCCATCACCCCTGCCACCCACTCCCATAGTGCTTATGTTGCCCATCACCCCTGCCATCCCCACTCACAGGGGACCTGTTGCCCACCACTACTGCCACCCCACCCATAGGACTATGTTGCCCATCACCCCTGCCACCCCCACTCACAGGGCTTATGTTGCCCATCACCCCTGCCACCCCCACTCACAGGGGACCTGTTGCCCACCAACCCTTCCACCCCCACTCACAGGGCTTATGTTGCCCATCACCCCTGCCACCCACACCCATAGTGCTTATGTTGCCCATCACCCCTGCCCCCCCACTCACAGGGGACCTGTTGCCCATCACCCCTGCCACCCCCACTCACAGGGGACCTGTTGCCCATCACTACTGCCACCCCCACCCATAGGGACTATGTTGCCCATCACCCCTGCCACCCCCACACACAGGGCTTATGTTGCCCATCACCCCTGCCACCCCCACTCACAAGGGACCTGTTGCCCATCACCCCTGCCACCCCCACTCACAGGGCTTATGTTGCCCATCACCCCTGCCACCCACACCCATAGTGCTTATGTTGCCCATCACCCCTGCCACCCCCACTCACAGGGGACCTGTTGCCCATCACCCCTGCCACCCCCACTCACAGGGGACCTGCTGCCCATCACTATTGCCACCCCTACCCATAGGGACTATGTTGCTCATCACCCCTCCCACCCCCAGTCACAGGGCTTATGTTGCCCCTCACCCCTGCCACCCCCACTCACAGGGCTTATGTTGCCCATCACCCCTGCCACCCCCACTCACAGGGCTTATGTGGTCCATCACCCTTGCCACCCCCACTCACAGGGGACCTGTTGCCCATCACTACTGCCACCCCCACCCATAGGGACTATGTTACCCATCACCACTGCCACCCCCACTCACAGGGCTTATGTTGCCCATCACCCCTGTCACCCCCACTCACAGGGGACCTGTTGCCCATCACCCCTGCCACCCCCACTCACAGGGGACCTGTTGCTCATCACCCCTGCCACCCCCACTCACAGGGCTTATGTTGCCCATCACCCCTGCCACCCACACCCATAGTGCTTATGTTGCCCATCACCCCTGCCACCGACACTCACAGGGGACCAGTTGCCCATCACCCCTGCCACCCCCACTCACAGGGGACCTGTTTCCCATCACTACTGCCACCCCCACCCATAGGGTCTATGTTGCCCATCACCCCTGCCACCCACACCCATAGGATGGGTGATGCGCAACACATCCAGCATACACAGTGTGTAGTCTGTGACAAATGCCCACAACAGTGATTATGGCTACGAGCATACAAAGTAAGTAACATCACATGTGTAACCAACACATGAGTGTGACATACACAAGGCAAGCATCACCATAGCACTGTGTCAATGTAAAAAGAACACCCCCTCACTGTGTAAAGCAGAAGTTTAGTGGGGGCTCACAAAATGCAGCAGATGTGGAGCATTGTGGTGATGGGGACCAAACCCCCCTCATCACATTGACCAAAAGGTAAGTGTCATCATGGTCAAAGCTGTAAATACCAACAGCATGTATGATCCCTGCTCCCAACACATCAAACACTTCTGGGGCAAACTAGTGGTTGTGTCCCATACACACAGAGATGTGGTGAAGCTAACAGTGCAGTGAAAATATAACACTCTCGGCCATGTGCAGACAAGCACCACACATGGGGGCTGACAATGCACACAGCGTACAATGACATAACAGCAGAAGTGAGCATCACCAAGCATGCACACATCTCGAAAAAAGACACACCAATCAAAACAACATGTGTAGACTGTAGGTGTCAGCTCACAAACTCACATTCCATGCCAGCAATGGCACCCAACAACCAGGATGAATGTGCACAATGATGTGAAATGACTCACAGGGACAGCATGCAAAATCACAGAAACAGCATCCAGACCAAGGGCCACAACAGCAATACCAATGCACTGGCGCAGATGCACAAACAGGCACACTCACACTGCACTTCAGACACAACATGTGTGTGTGTGTCACAGTATCCCCAGGCAACTTCACAACACATGAGGGGGGCTGAACTACAGTGACACAGATGTGTACACAGTGCCATACAAAAGTAAACCATCATTGGGACACCCTCAGTGGGCAATCAGGCGTTGGGAGATGAGAGGAAGCACAACAGACACATGTGACACAAGCTGGAATGAACACCAACTAACACAGCAAGAGACTGACACACAACACCACTACCCCCAGGGACCAGACAGTGGGGTGACACAAGCATGCATGACACCTCCACTGTGATGACAAAGGCAGATGTCGTACAAACTGGGAAACCCAGACATGTGTCCTGTGCCACAAACGTACATCACACCTACACAAACACAAATCACTCAGCATGGCCCCTCATCCATGGACAAACGGGAGCTAGGGGACCATCCATGCAAACATTCACATCAGTCCACCCTCAACACCACACACCTGAACTGCAATAATGTGTATCTGTGAAGTCCACATGGACAGGTGACATTGCACATGCACCCATGACAAACACAGGAATGTTGGCAGGAACTAAGGTGCACACACACATCACACAAGGACTGTTTACAACCCTGGGGAATGACAGACACACTGCACAGTATGTTGTACATGGCCATGACCTCAAAGCTCATGTAACCTTCAGAATCCCTGCCACAGTCCCAGGACTATGCAGATGCCAAGGAGAAACACAAGGCACACATGCTGACATCTGCCAGCATTGCAGCCGGGAACCCGACAAGTGGGAGCAGTCACACACACATACAAATGCCTCAATCACTGAAAACTACCACCTATGGACAACTACATGATATTGCGAACAAACAAGTGCCTTGAGGAACCCTGACTGTGTCCCATCTGTGTCTGACAACATCATCACCACTCAGAACTGGCAGATCAGAATGATGATACACCAATTAACAGTAGTGTGTCATGCACCCACACATCTGGTAGCCCATTGGAAAAGTAGTGGGATTAACCCAGGACCACTCAGGGAATCCTTTAATTGCGAACCTTGCCTACCTGCCAGGGGACCCTCATTTGCTGTTCTGCTGCTGGCGTTGTTATCGCCGTTTCCTGGGTGCCTCTTAGCTGTGTGTCTCCCCCGCCGCCGCCACCACCTTTCGCGGCCGAGAGAGGGGGGAGACTACAGCACCCAGAGTGCTTTGCGGGCCCTGACGCCCTACACGCGCCCAGAGGCGCATAAAAGAGCGTCGCTCCTTTCGGAGAGCGGGAAACCTTTAATTGCGAACTTTGCCTACCTGCCGGGGGACCCTCATTTGCTGTTCTGCTGCTGGCGTTGTTATCGCCGTTTCCTGGGTGCCTCTTAGCTGTGTGTCTCCCCCGCCACCGCCACCACCTTTCGCGGCCGAGAGCGGGGGGAGACTACAGCCCCCAGAGTGATTTGCGGGCCCTGACGCCCTACACGCGCCCGGAGGCGCATAAAAGAGCGTCGCTCCTTTCGGAGAGCGGGAATCCTTTAATTGCGAACTTTGCCTACCTGCCAGGGGACCCTCATGTGCTGTTCTGCTGCTGGCGTTGTTATCGCCATTTCCTGGGTGCCTCTTAGCTGTGTGTCTCCCCCGCCGCCGCCACCACCTTTCGCGGCCGAGAGCGGGGGGAGACTACAGCCCCCAGAGTGCTTTGCGGGCCCTGACGCCCTACACGCGCCCGGAGGCGCATAAAAGAGCGTCGCTCCTCCCGCGTCGTGGGACGCGCCGGGCTAAGCCCGGGACAAGGGCGGGACCGTCTGTGGCCGTCCGGGGCCAAAGGAGGCCGGGCCCTGCCCCCTGTGTTTACGTTGGAAGCTGCCCGTGTGGAGGATTTTCCTGACTCATCCACTGGAATTCGAGACTCTTGCATCCTGGCCCGGTATTCAGGTTGTTCATACCCTTAGTGTTATGTATGTGATTTACTGCTGCTAGGCGGGCCTGAGGAGTCCACCGTGAGGTTCTGCTCTGACATTGTACCCTCTAGACACTTTACCCGCGTCTTAGGCCTTAGTACAAACAAGTGGGGCAATGCTTACTAGACTATGGTTAAGTCAAAGAACCACCAATCAAGGTTAGAGGGAGGGGTAAAGGGAACCCTGGACGCTTTTATTATACGTGCAGAGTCATTGTTAGCTCATGAGATCCAACTGACTGAGAAGCGGCTCTCGCTGGATTCCCTAATTGCAAATAAACGGTCCTCGCTGGGCAACATAGCTCTTTGCCCCACGCCTGGCGGAGGAGCCCGTCTATCTCAAACAACACAAGTCCATCTAACCCAGCCCCATTCCTCTGACACACCATTGCTGGCAGAGTGTAGTTCACAGGGGGACTCAGACACATTAGGCCTAACCGTAACAGACCTCATCAACAAAGGTAGCCCGAGGCAATTGTCCGCCAATACCAACCCCCAGCCGGCTATTGATCATAACACACTGGGAGGAGAAGAGCTAAGGGGGGCGTCCAACACACAACGACTAGCGTCTAATATCGAATCCACTCAGCCTCCCATTAGTGAAGTTATTACACGTTCCAAAAGATCCCAACTAGTGATTGGGCACCTAGATAGTGGCGGAACGCTCGCAGCAAATCGCCCCAGCAAGTCTAGCCGTAGAGGGCAAACTAAGCCTACTAAAGGAGGTAACTTAAACCCCGATAATACAGTATGCTCAGATTGTCATAACACAAACAGGGAGGTGGGGCTGCATGACATCATCACAGCTTTTGGGGAAAAAATGGAACAGCTTTTATCTCAACATTTAGACCCAGTCATGACAGCAATTCTAAACTTGGTGGAGAAAATTAGTAGGTTGGCTGATCCAGCTAGTGGACAGCCTCCCGGGGCCAAACCACAAAGGAGGGAGGAGGAGCCAGCAGTGGCTGATTGCGGGAATAAGGCTGCTACTAATTCAGACCCCGAGCTTAGAGACCACAGGGAAACATACCTGGAAAATGGGAATATAAGAAACATGGCTAGGAGAGTTGGTTGGATTGGAAAAACCGAGAAAAAATTTGCGGGCGACTGTGTGATTGTCAATTTTAGGCACCCCGAGTTAGTCAGAGATCTGCTTGATAATCGCCATGAGGAGGGAGGTAACGGGTCCTGTATCAGGATGTTACCCCTGCATTTCTTTTACAGGAATAGAGCACCAGATACTGGGACGAGATGGCAGGGGTCAGGGGTAGTCATGAAAAGAAGGGAAGAGGCTCATAGTAATGTAATGAATGATTTGCCCCACTTTCAAGTTTGTCCGCCCTGGACGAGCAAGATTGACTGAAGAAATCAGGGAACGGGGAGTATGAGATAGAACCAGATACTCACTGCACCACTGGAGAAATACATCCTCTAGGGGCACTTGATCTGGTATTGGGGATATCTGACTCAGACCTAGTAGCTGGCAACGCAGGAGTGTTGGAGAGTGAAGTTGAATTCATGACACCATCAGTCAACAGTTTAAATATGCGTACTACCCCAAGAAAGTTGCCCGGAGCACTCAAGGGTCTAGACTTAAACCATAAAGAACTGAGGTTGATTTCCTGGAACATTGCAGGACTGGCAACCAAGATCCAAAATTCGGACTGGCAAGATTTTATTAAAAAACAACATGTCATTTGCCTCCAGGAAACATGGGAAACAAGCATTAATGCATCATTCCTCGAAGGCTATAAATCGTCTTTTGTTGCAGCCAGGAAATCACCTTTGGGTCGCGCCAAGGGAGGGTTAATCATGTATGTGGCGTTGGCACTGCCTGGGAGGTGGGTAGACTTGGGATGGGATTCAAGCTGTCTCCAGGGAGTAAGATATACAACTAAGGGTATAAAGATTATTTTCATACATTTTTATAATGCAGGACAATCTATGTTAAATTTGGCTGAGCTGGAGGAGAGGCTGACTAGCTTAAATGATACAAGGGATGCAGGCACCCAGTTAATCCTTATGGGGGATTTTAATTGTCATCAGTGCCCCCACCTGAAATGGGAAGGTGGGAGGTGGGATGCCTGTCCCTCTACTAAGGGTTGGCACCCGGAGCACTCCAGAGAGGATCTGGCACTAAGTAGAATTGTCAGCAAGTTTGCACTAACTCACACGATGGACATGATTGGGTGTGGGACACCTAATACATTGACTCCGTCCTTTAAGGGGAGAGGAAATGATTCAATTATTGATTATATCTTCATATCCACTGTGCTAGAAAGTAGAGTAGGCCATTTTGAGATAGTGCCAAGTGTGTTCAGCGACCATAATCCCCTGGCACTGTCACTGGCGGACACACTTGGTATCAAAGTGGCTGATATGATCACCGTGGGCGAATACAAAGCTAGGGATCAGGGGAGGAGAATTAAATGGAGTAACATTGATGGTGATGAACTCCATAGAGCTCTCCTCGCCAATGCTGAGAATTACACCTGGAGGTGCCTAGACCCTAAGGTAGAGGGGACGGACCTAATTGTAGCGTTCAAGAGTACTGCTCAGCATATAGATAGCCTTCTAAGAAGAAAACCCAAGCCCCAGGTTGATTTTCGCCCTAGATGGTTTGACAAGAACTGTTCAAAGGCCCATAGGGACCTGAAGTTGGCACTAATAACGGTCCCAAAGGATAAAGGAAACATTGCCGCATGCAGGAGTCGCTATAAAAAAGCGACCAAGTTGCGGAAAACTTCCTTACAAATTGAAGCATGGGAATCGTTAAGAGAGGCAGCTGAGCTCAGAGACATTAGCAGTTTCTGGAGGGTAATAAATGCCCCGTGTTTTCAACCTCCAAACAAACCTCAAGTGGCGTCTCATATTTTGCCAGAAGCGTGGGAGGCGCACTTCATTAGCTTGTACAACCGCCGGGAATTGGAAGTGCAGTCAACCCCAGTCATAGGACTTCCCACTTGCGCCTGGATACCCATCACGGTGGATGAAGTTCAATTGGGCATATATGGCCTAGTAGTGAGAAAGGCGCCAGGGCCGGATGGGATACCTCCAGATCTATTTAAAAGCCAGCCAGACCTCTGGGCCCCCATTTTAACTAGGGTGTATAACACAGCTATTGAGGTTGGTATGCCTAGATCCTGGTCTACGGCCGTTATTGTGCCCATATTCAAGAAGGGTAATAGAAATGACCCACAATGTTATCGCCCAATATCCCTAATAGATGTTACGGCGAAAGTCTTGGGGAGAGTCATTTTAAACCGCTTAATGATATGGGCTGAAGAAAATAACATTATCACGGACGTCCAGTATGGTTTCCGAAATGGGCGCTCCACAACTGATCAATGCCTTAACCTTTATCATCTGGTGGCAAAATATACCGTGGCCAGGGAAGGTACAGTGTATCTGGCATTCATGGACCTCTCGGCAGCTTTCGACTGTGTGAACAGAAGAAAGCTCTGGGAAATTTTGAGTGCCATGGGTGTGGACTCAGTATTGATCCACGCTCTGCGTATGCTCCACCAAAACACTACGGCACGGGTCAGATTCACTGACGAGGTTGACGTGACAGAGGACTTCCAGTGTCGTGGTGGGGTGAGGCAAGGATGTATCCTCGCGCCCTTCCTGTTCACGCTATACATTAATGGGCTCGACAAGGCGCTTGGGGCCTTGGAGGCAGATTGTCCCTGCATCGGGAGGAGAGGTATACCCGTCCTCCTATACGCAGACGACGCGGTCCTCTTGGCGCGTATGGGTAGGAGCCTGCAGGCCCTCATTAGTAGATTTGTCAGTTTCATGGCAGACCTTGACCTAGTTCCCAACCTCACAAAATCATACATTATGGAAGCGGGCAAAACCCCCCATAAGAACTGTGTTTTCACCATAGGTACACATAAACTTGAGAAGGTAAAACACTTTAAGTATTTGGGGATTGTATTCGGTAAAGATTTGAATTTTAAATCCCTTGTATGTCACAAATGTACCCAACATCTCAGTACGGTGGGGTCAATAATGAATTATGCACGCAGACTTGGTCGTTGGTCACCCAATGAAATAGCGCACCTATATAGTTCTGTCTGCTGTGCCAAAACCCTGTACGGAAGTGAGTTGTGGGGTTTCGCAAACGAGGGGAAAAATTCAAATGGAAGAAAACAAGTTTTTAAGGAGAATTTTGCAAGTGCCTCAAAGCACCCCTTCTTTTATAGTCCACGAAGAGCTGGGCATCTCTTATATTAGTGAGAGGGCTTGCCTCAGACCCATCATATGTTGGATTAAAATCTGGACAAACCCTGAGGCAGGCTTCAGTAGACAAATCTTGGAGGACTGTATGAAGGGGGACAAGGGGCTGCAAATACCCTGGCTCAAATATGTAAGGGACACACTAATTAGTCTGGGCCATGCAAATGTTTTTGATGCCCCCTCCACACTAGTCAACAGAGATAAGGTTGTCATAAAGGCAGACTTCTTACGACACTCAGCCAGCGCCAGAGAGGAAAGGGAAGGGCGGAAATGCACTGTAAGAGAACACCAGCTTACTAAAACTTGTGCGGGTATGGAATTTTACCTGTCTAATATACACAATAGACAGGATAGATTCCTGATGACAAGATTTAGGTTAAACCTCTTGCACCACATTCTATCAGTCCCCCCTGGCTTTGTTAGCAATGTAAGCACAAAAGGGTGTTGCGGCTGCGATCTACGATCTCCGCAAGATACCCTTCATTTCGTCCTAATATGTCCTTTCTATGCCTATCCAAGGACGCGGTTTTTAAAAACCATCCTGAAACGTTCGAAAATTAGATAGGTTAATGTGGCCCTCTTATTTCTCAAACTCTCCGTTGACCCATTTGTATTATTCAGCACTGTGCACTTTTTGCGACTGGCAGTCAGACTAAGAAACACTAGAGGAGAGGACTAATTGCCAGGATTGCTCCATTGTTTATATGAACACAAAAGTTGGTTTCCAGACTCAGTCTATACTAATTGTTATGAGAAAGTCGCAGATAATGGATTATAGTACCCGATTGTCCTGTTTTTAATTACCATCTATAGTGGGGTTTTATTATTGTTGACTTTTAGGGTTATTATGTATATTTGATTGTTGTTTTTAACAAAAGTATGATAATTTTTGATGTGTATCTTTTATGGATATTTTCAAATACCCGAATAAAGATATTTGAATTTGAATTTGAATTTGAATTTAGTGGGTTTAACCCAAGACCACTCAGCAAGCATCAACAACAGGAACATATCAAAGGAACACTGTCTGTGTATGAACAGGGATGTGGGGACACACACATGCACATACAACACACACCATGGGCCCAGGCCATGGCACTGGACAACAAACTAAGTTGAGGGGACACAACTCCTGTGGGAGCCCAGCTGTGTCAAACATATTCTCTGCAAGTCCCACTCATGTCTGCAAAACACTTGGTCAGTCAGCCATCAGTTATCACACAATGAAGGCTCTGGGCACAACAGCCTGGGCACGGGAGTCTCCCCTAAGTCATCTGCACATACCCAAAACATATGTCTAGCAAGTTGCACAGAGGACCCAGTTGCTCCTATTACAATGATGCCCACACCTGTAGGGCCAGTAGTGATGAGCACGAAGTGTGTGGAAGTGCCAATTTGGACAATGGGAAGCGCATCATATGTGCAGGGGTGCAAGCCACAGATGTGACCATCCCAATGAAATGCTCACAGAGAGATGTACACAAATAGTTGATCCAGACACACCCAGGTAGCTGCAAAGGATGACATGGATACCCACCAGAATAGGATACATATCTCATGGACCACAGAGAGTACCTCACATCAACACATCAGTATGCAACATTGTAAACCAAGCATTACAGATGCAAGGGCAAGTAAAACAACATCAACATGATGTGCAGCTAAATCAAGTTCACAGGGACAAAGAAAAAAGCGTTATTCAGCATATGAAAAGTGAAACGTCTGTTCCAACAAAAGGCCAAGGGCCAGTCCATGTCCAAATGAAAAGGAGTGAACTAGAGTGACAAATTCAGTATATGAAATTCTAAACGTCTGTGCAACCAAAAGGCCAATGGCTAGTCCATGTCCAAATGCCAAGGAGTGAACTAGAGTGACAACTGTCACACCTTGCTTGCCTGCACTGCTAAGGACCGGGGTCATCCCCTCGGAGGGGCATACATGGGGGCAGGCCAGGCACCGCAGGGACAGGATCAGGGTGCAGCAGAAGGAGGGAGTGAAGAGGTGGGGAATGCAGGCGAGACACTTGCAACTGCATTGGAGATGACTGAAGTGGTGGGTGCTGTCACAACTGTGGGGCACAAGTCAGATGGGGTGGGTGCCGGCACAACTTCAGTGGGCAGGTCAGATGGAGTGGATTGGCTCACCACTGCAGTGCCCAAGTCAGATGGGGTGGTCGTGGACTCCAAAGCAGTGCCTACATCCATTGGAGCGGAATGGGGGACAGGTGACGTCGGCAGGGAAGGGGGGGACACGGTTCCCACATCAGTAGCACCAACTGTCTGACCAGGTGTGGAGGAGCAAGTGCTAGGGGGGATGGCCTTAGCATTTTGGGGATGGTGTATCTGTGTGTGGGTGAACCCGGGGCAGGGAGTGGCAGGGGAACCTCTGGAGTGGTGGCCTGGGGGATGGAGGACGGAGACTTTGCCTTGGAGCTGCATGGTGGCGGGGGTCTTGCACTTCTTGCGCCGGGGGGACTTGTGGGTGGGCGTCTCGGTCTGACTGCGCCTGGGGGAGGGTGTCCGGGTGTGAGGGGCACTCACTTCTGTGTGTGGGGACTTCCTCTTCCCCTTGTAATCAGGATCTGCTGGGTCAGTGGGGAAGAGGCCAAGGTCACAGAGGAAGAGCTTCTGGGGGGATGGGGTTGCAGGTGAGGCAAGGGAAGAGGGCTGGGAGGGAGAGGTCTCGGAGGACTGTGGAGTGGTTGTGGATGACTGTGTGTGAGTCAGCAAACCAGCCCCTGTGAGTGTGGACTCAGTCCCCTGCGCTTGCTTGTGTGCACGTCTAGCCCTTGGTTTGGGGCTTTCTGTGCTTGGGACAGGTAGGGTGCTAGGAATCGTGGGTGGTGCAGGGGTAGGAGGGGTGCGGGACTCTTGGAGGAGGGACACTGCTGCCGTCAGAGAGGAGGCCACGGACTGGTTGGTCCTCTGTAGGGCAGACATGCCCAAGGAAATGTCCTCCATGAATGACACCAGTTGTGTCAACAGACCTGTGTGTGCATGGAGGACCTTCAGCAACGACATCTGCCCTACATGGATCTGGCGAAGTAAGTCCACAGACTCCTCACTCAGGGCGGCAGGGGACACAGGGGCAGGGGGTGCAGTGCCTGGCACAAAGGAGACATGCTCACAAACACGGGAGCCCACAGGGACCTCTGGGATGGGAGCCGATGGGAGGGGGGTGGTGGTGGCGGTGGTGGTGGCAGAGACAGCCTCACTAGCTGGTGTTTGGTGGCTGCTGACACCCGCCTCCACAGGGGAGTCATCCTCAGAGCTGCTGTGGCCTTCAGCTGGGGGGGGATGGTGCTGAAGACTCCTCTGTGTGGCTCAACTCGCGCTCCGTGCCACTGGGTCCACCTGACTCCTCTCCTTCTGTCCCTGTAAGGCTCTGTGGCTCCTCCTGGTCCGTGGAGCTGTCCTCTCCTGTGGCCGTGGATGTATCTGGATAGGAATAGGAAGTAACAGAACTACATCAGTCACCTGCACCAACTGCACACACTACAGTGAGTATATCACAACACAGGGCAAACCCTGGCATTATCATCTGAACACAACTCAAAGTGCCAACACTGTTTAGGATAAGACAATTGTCATTCTCAACATCAACCATGGCACACATATCCCTCCTTGAATTTCACACATATGTCCGTTGCATGTTGGATGCTAACACTCCAATGTGCCAACATGCACCACCCACACATTAGTTGTACATGCAAGTGAACATGTAGGAGTATGTCACTATACACACAGCATATCTCTTGCGACTGGCTCAGTACAGGTGTCTGGATGAAGGGATGGGCAGAGACTCATTTCACATGCTTGGGATGCATGCCAGCAAAACACACTATGATGTACTCATGTCCTGATGGGCAAGGCCACAATGGGGTGCATGGAGCACACTTGAACACAACGCAGGCTCACTCATTGCAAGTTTAATGCCATGGCACTGGGATGTCCTGAAAGTCAGACAACACTGTCTCCTGTCACAGGGGCAGGGCATCCAGACAACAACAATATGCACTGACTCACATTCCTAGCTCAGGGGTAAAGCTGACGCTGCAGATGACCGGCGCACTTGCCCACCCCATGCAAACAACACGTCCAGGACCCAGAAGACCCCACATCATGCAAATCATTCATATGAGTCTCAGCAAACACAAATACATGTACATTAACACATCACAGTCTGCCATGCATGTAACCCAGCTGCATGAGGGACACAGTTGCATACACCATTGTGCGCTGTCAGATGATCACACACCTATATGTCACACAGGTCTTGTCTCCCACACTCACATTGCAGATGTCATGCTGACCCTCTAAATCATGGACACCCCAGTTGTACGTAGGTACAAGCCACACCCTAATGACACAGAGGCAGACACCTGAGGGCACATGTGGAAATATGGATTTTTCTGATCAGTTATGTCCCCTATCTTGGACCCCAACGGTTCCATGTATAAATCACAAGTACATGTATGTTCCCTCCAGTTCCAGTTATGAAGACGCAAATACATGTGCGTCCACCGTTAACATGTCCTCTTTCAGATCCGCCATGAATGGGCCGGATATTCCATTCCTAAGTACGAAAGGCCACCGGCTTTATATGGTTCACTTATGCCATTTTACAGTTCAGGCGAGTAGGCCCTGATTCTGCCATCAAGCTTTTCCTGCCTTCTGCCTCTGAGAGCTCCAGTCTGAGCCTGCATCTGTATCCATGAACTTTGTCCTCATTCTCTGCGCGGCTCACGGTGCCTGACGTCAGCTCGCTGCCTGCCAAAAACTGTATTTCACCTTCGAAATTATCTGCTCCGCTCCCTGCCCAACGCATTCCTGTCTAGTAGTTTAAGTAAACAGTCTTCCAGCTACCAAGCAAAGGCCCGGCTTCTCTGTCTTTATGCAAGTAATTCATAGCCCTATTATTATGGAAGACTTTTGCCCTCGCATCTAGTGTAGACACTTAGACGCTTGTACACGCACTAACAGTCATTATAGTCAGTATAGAATAAGATTCTACTCTAAGAGACCTCTCTTTTGGATAACATAGTTCTTTAAACATAGGATGTTAGATATGATTTGGGATAAGGTTGACTTGACCCTCCAGACATCTGTCGCCACATGTAGAGTTAAATGTCAAATCCCCTTCACCCCCTAGTCGCACGTCAATCATACGTCATGCTGCTGCGCGCGCATTTCTGCCAAGTATTTCTGCTGACATTGCGAAATTCTTTCATGGAGCCACCCTATTATGACATCATACCTGATGACGTTCTTTAGTTACACCCAGTTATGCCCACTTTGGCTACGCATGTATGTTTTATCTACACTATCAATTGTTACGCCTCTTGCATTTGCTTCAATGTAATGCCTATTGTATAAAAGTGATTACTTATCAATAAAGTATGTACTTCACTTCCTGAACCTCCGTGGTGATGGAACCTGGAGTCAACGATTTCGAATCGTCCATTGGAATAAAGCCCATTCCGAACCTCTAATGTCACGGATTTTGCCTCTTATTTTACTGAGCTATATTTATTATTTTTCTGTATCAAATTAAGTCCCGGTAATTAAATTATTTACCACATGAATGGCGCCCGAATAGGGACACTTTCTCATCTCACGCGCCGGCGGTGCGTTGCAGGCCCGGTCTCCTGCCACAGCTGGACGGACAAAAACGCGTACCAGCAGGATTTCCTGTATCTCCCTCCGGTCAAGCGGGGGCGACTGAGGCTGCGATCAACACCCAGACGAGGCGGTGAGAAGTGCGAAGTATCCCGACCAGAGTCTAGCTGAGAGAGCAAGATCCGAGGTATATAGAGGCCCACCAAGTTCCGAAGTTCCGAGGTTCCGAGGTTTCCGATGTTCCGAAGATTCCGAAGTTTTCGAGTCGAGTCCAGTCCAGTTCAGTTCAGTTCCGTTCCGAGGCCTTCCGTTCCGAGCTACCCGGTGAGTACCATTACTGGGGAGGCGTTCTGGCGTGCACATAAGTTGTGCCGGTCCAGACGGGTTTGGGTACACAAATCCGGTCTGCACTGTTTTAGCGGTGTATCTGTACTGTTTAGCAGTATATCTAGTATATCAAGTATATAAATTCAGAATAATTCAGTTAAATGCCGAGGATTATGTCTTGTGATTAAGTTTTCTTAGATCGTCATCATCATTGTTGCTCATTTAAAACGTCAAATGTTAAATATGTTAATACGTCCTGCATATTGTGGTGTAAATGACTGTTCATTATTGTGTTTATTGTATTAAATTTGTTCAAGACCAAGTATCAGATCAGTTCTCAGTATGCCGCTCTTTTCGAAACTAAGACAGATCACAACTAGAAAAGGGGTACTCGAAGAAGCTGTTCCCATTCCTCCTAGGGACACTCCAGGGTACTTCATGTATCATAAACATGGCCTAGACGCCATATTATTTCTTGATCTATGGGTAGACTACACTAAGGAATTACCAGAAAGTCAGAGGTGGCCCGCAGCTGGGACCTGGGATGCAGATTGCATCGTGAAAGTAGAGGAAGAATTATGGAAAAGGAAAGCTAGACAATCACAGAAAGACGCCATTGAATTATGGCGTAAAGAATCGTATAGACGTACAGAAAAAGCACGTAGACAGGAAGAGAAGAGTAAGGAAAATTCAAATAAAGTCCGAGAAAATCTATTAATTGAAGAAGGTACACGAGTGAAATCAGAACAAGTAGACAGACAAAGAAATGCCCTTATGAATGGTATGTATCCCCTTCTGGCCGAGGGATTACCTAAGGCTACTCCGGAGATACCAAAAGACTTGCCACCCCCATTGTTCCCAATAAAAATGCATCCTAAGGGGCATCCTAGAACAGCAGAAGATGTTTTTCTTTCCTCATATTTAGATGAAGCAGCTCCCGAGTATGCTAACCCCGCCCCACATAGACCGTCTGCCGGGGAGGTTCAACGCCAAGATCCTGTATCTGTATCCCTACAGCATCAAATTCTGACACCAGTTCCGGCAAGCACATCTGTTTCCACATCTGTTCCTACAGCTACTTCTATAGCTGTGCCCACACCTATAGTTGCTGTATCGCGTTCAACGAATCCTTTCACGCCCGATACCCCAGACGGGGGTACCCGAGGTGCTACCAACATTTTTTCTACGCCACCCAGAATAAATAAACTTACTTTTCAAGAATCAGCACATCCACGTACCCCCAAACTCATAAATTCCCGCACGCTTAAGGAACTTCTTGTAGATTGTAGATATGACCCTGTGCCCGGAAAAGAGGACGAAATGATCATGGCATCACTACGTATCAGACGAGCTGCGGTGTATTTAGGAAAGCTACCAGGAATGACTATGCATCTAGATAATATATATCATTTTGTCCAAACAGGGCGAGATTCTGAATGTATTAACAGAGCTATGGAATACCAGAAAGTGGAGATACAGGGGGAACTGTTACGTTTCCTCATAAATTGTGTAATCAGAAATCAAGACCGACCGGGGGTAGATCCGGAAATAATGCAAACCCTTACCAGATGGAGCCAGAATATATCAGAGGGGAGACATGATAGGCAAAAATGTATAATAGCCATGTGCCGAAAGATCCGTAAAGAAATAGAACGCCTACACGAAGAGAGATTAACGGTAGATCAGTTCGAACAAAGCGAGGAGGAAGGATCAGGACTGCCCACAGGACAGTCAGAAACCATAGCCTATGTAGGTAGAGGAAGATCTTGTAATAGTACTAGATGTTTCACTGACCCGATACGTCCGATATGTCCAGATAATAACAGGAATTTCCAAACACCTATAATAAATCTAAGGTCCCCCGAGCATTCGTTCCAAGCCGCTGACAAATTACTCCGAGAACGAAGGGGTTATCATTTACTCGATTCTATGGATGAACAAGAATTAGCCAGGTCAGCCGTTCATTGGGCTGACAGTCCCGGAAAATATGGTGATGATACAGTAGCACACACATTTTTGAACCTCACCCCAGATGAACAGCGTTTAGCTGGGATTTATATGATTCAACAACTTCTTATACTTTATCAAAGTCAACATTCCGATCCTGGTCCGTTACCTGATATATTGACTGAATTACTCACGAATAGATGGAGAGGTTCAGGTACTAAGTTAATTAGAGAAATACTAGAATCAAGAAAGCAGTACATTCTTTTTGTATGCCCAGAACATGTCTCACTGCCCATCAAGGAAAGAACGACGTATTACATGGACAGACAGAATCCCTTACGAGAAGTACACCCAATAAAGGGCGAGGACAATCAGTTTAAACGTGTATATGTATATACGCCCATATCGAAAATAGAATTGTTAGAAATGAAGAAAGTGGTACCCAGTCATGACAAAGACCCAGCGGGTTTTCACCGAGAAATTAAAGACATGTTACTCATGGGAGAGTATACCTATCCCGACATTATGACAATATTAAAGGTATTAATGCCTGCTGGCATTTATGAGAAACTCAAGGAAAAAGAGTGGGAGGTAGGAGACCAAAAGATAGACTGGACAGCATTAGAAAATGAAGAAAGGGCCCGAGGTCCAGGTTCGGGGCTTGGGGATAAAACTAAAGCACTACCAGGTTTACTAGTACAGGTACTGCCACGTTTATTAACCACGAAAAAGGAAGACTGGGGTGCAATCTCAGCCTGTAAACAAAAGCAAGATGAAGACACTAGTGATTTCTATGCCCGATTCGAAAAATGTTTTGGTATAAATAGTGGTATAAAAGCAAGTAGCGAGTCATACCCACATCTGTTTGTGACAAAATTAGTTGAAAATTCCTTGCCCCAGGTGAAGAATCGAGTATTAAAATTCGAGAGTACCTGGCAAGGTAATACCCCATCACAAATGTTACAAATGTTACAGTACCATTACAATAGAATTAGAGAGGAACAAGAACATGAACAAAGACGCATGAAAGACACGAAAATGAAAATGCTAGTCTCTCAGACAGTTCCAGCTGAAGGTCATAAAAAGGGTACGACACAGTCCGGTGATTCAGCAGGACCTGTAAAAGGGACATGCAACTATTGTAAACAACCAGGTCATTACATACACGATTGCCCAGTCTTGAAGCGTAATATCGCCACAGGTAAAACACAAGAAAGACCACGGCCACCTAGACAGGATCAGAATGAACAAGGAGCACTGCAGCATGCACAGTCCATGCCAGCTCCACAACAGTCTATACAGTTTGTGCCAGCTGCACCAGCGCTGCCTGTTGCTGCCACACAAACCACGACACGACAGCTGTACCAGACCGCACAGTATGATTATCCTGATTATCAACGATACGCATGAACCAGCCTGGAGAGGGAAGTTGACTTACCCCTTATCGAGGTCCCTGTAGACCAAGAAGGACCTTATGTACATAGTGAATTATTAGGCCAAGATAGAAAATTTTTACTTGATACAGGGGCAAGTCGAACAACTATAAAACGTAGTGAAGTTCCAGGGGCACCCCTCTCAGGCTCACAGAATATTTCCCTTGGTTTTTCAGGAAAACCTATTATTAATGAAGTATCACAGCCTCTTCCACTTACGATAGGACCCTTAACCCGAACTACAGATTTATTGCTTACTAAATCATGGCCAGAAAACCTGTTAGGTATAAAAACACTGAAAGCTCTAGGAGCTATAATATGTTGTTCTCCGGAAGGAGTAAGATTGTTTTTACGTGATTTCAAAGGTCACTATGTGTCTCGAGACATGGATCCCCGACTGCAGACTTTACCTACACATTTATGGGCACAAGGCCCTACTGATGTGGGTTGCATGAATATTACACCATATCGGGTTACATTAAAGGCAGGAGTGGTACTACCACGAATGCGACAATACAAGTTACCCCCAGATGCTGTAGTGGCTTTACTGCAAATTATTGACGAGCTCATTGTCCAAGGAGTGGTTGTGGAAACAGACTCCAATGTATGTAATTCCCCGATAATTCCGATTCTTAAACGAACAGATCCAAAGGCTCCGCCAGTATATCGATTGGTTATTGATCTGCGCGAATTGAACAAATGCATTGTGCCACAATTCCCTGTGGTCCCAGATATCTCGTCATTACTGACAGCTATTGATTCCGAAGCAACATTCTTTACTGTAATTGATCTCAAGAATGCCTTTTTCAGCGTCCCAATAGATCCGGAAAGCCAATACTTGTTCGGATTTAGTTTAAATGGACGTAGCTTTAAATTCACACGCGCACCTTAAGGATTTACAGAAAGCCCCAGCATCTATAGCCAAGCACTGAAACGAGAACTTGACAGTATTCACATGCCAGACAACACTGCCCTGCTTCAATATGTCGATGATCTGCTGATCACCGCTAGAAGCGAACCTGAATGTGAGAAAGCATCACTGACAGTTTTACAATTTCTAGCCGAAAAGGGGCACAAGGTGTCCCCTTCTAAGCTGCAATTCTGTGTCCAGCGAGTTGTTTATCTTGGACACTCGCTGTCCAAGGAGGGAAGGCAGCTTACACCAGATCGCATCCAGCTAATTGCAAATATGCCAATACCCACGACACAAAAGGAGGTGCGGGCTTTCATAGGCCTCACTTCATATTGTAGGCAGTGGATCCCTCAGTATGCATTTCTAGCAAAACCACTCATTCAATTGACAACACAGGAGGCAGCCACATCGACTGTCCTCCCTTGGACTCAGGAACATACACACGTTTTTGAAAGTTTAAAGAAAGCTTTATGTCAAGCACCTGTCCTAGCAACACCATGTTACAATAAACAGTTTACACTCTTTGTTACAGAACGCGAAGGTACTGCCTTGTCAGTACTCACACAGGAACAAGCAGGATCACACAAACCATGTGCCTATTTTTCTAGTACATTAGATCCCGTAGCTCAGGCTTTGCCTGCATGCCTAAAATCAGTGGCAGCAACAGCCTTAGCAATCAGACAAAGCGATGCCATAGTATTAGGACATCCATTGACAGTACAAGTACCACATGCAGTAGAGGTTCTTTTGAACCGCACACAAACACAACACTTGACTATAGCACGACTCACCGGTTACGAATTAACATTGTTCCAACCACATATAGAAATTAGACGTTGTAACACATTGAATCCTGCCACACTTTTACCTGTAATCGGAACAGACCCACTAGCTCATGATTGTATTGATGTTATTACAATCACAACGAAACCCAGACAAGACTTGACAGACGTCCCATTGTCAGACCCAGACTTAACGTTGTATGTAGATGGTTCATGTATGAGAACAAGTACAGGAGAGTTAGTGGCCGCTTATGCAGTCACAACAGACGCTGAAATCATTGAAACAAATTGTATAAATACCTTGTCCGCACAAGCAGCAGAGCTCATCGCTCTGACACAAGCCTGTATTCAAGCCACAAATAAAAAAGTCAACATATACACTGATTCACGTTATGCATTCGGAGTTGTACATGACTTCGGCGTGCTGTGGCGAGAGAGAGGTTATTTAACTTCTCACGGTGCCCACATTCAGCACGGACCCCTCATTCATGCCTTATTAGATGCAATACATCTACCCACTGCAATATCAATTATGAAATGTAAAGCTCATACGAAAGTTACTGATATCATTTCTCAAGGCAATGATCTAGCTGACAGAACAGCTAAACAGACTGCTCAAACTCAAACATCCGACATGACAAAGACAATAGTCCCGACGCCAGCACATTGCATGATGGTTAAGGATCCCGCTCTTGACGTAATTGACATACAGACACATGCTACTCCAGACGAAATAAAGAAATGGACTGAATTAGGAGGGATCCAAACGGATCAAGGATGGATGACAAAGGAAAAATCTGTGTGGTTCCTCCCTGATTCAATGGTCCAAGTGGTTATTAACACTGTACATAGTCCAGCACATCTAGGAGAAAAAGCTATGCTAGACAGCATTCAACACATTTGGTTCAACAAGCATTTACGAGCAGCAGCTAAACAAAAAGTCCGTACCTGTATGATCTGTTGTCAGTTTAACCCAGGAAAAAGCATTCCCGTAGAACAGGGTGGATTTCAGCCTCCTGATCACCCTTTTGAAATCCTCCAGATGGATTATATCCAGATGGAACGATGTCGAGGATTCAAATATGTTCTCGTAGTTGTCTGTGCTCTTTCCCATTGGACAGAGGCATACCCGGTTTCAGATTACACTGCCCCGACTACTGCCAAACAGTTAGTTCGAGAATTCTTCCCACGATACGGTTTACCACGTGTTGTCTACTCAGATAACGGCCAGCCGTTCTCATCCGAACTAATGAAACACGTTTCACTTTTGTTAGGTTATCAGTGGAAGTTTCACTGTGTCCGACACCCCGAGGCAGCAGGTCTCGTGGAAAGACATAATCAAACTCTGAAAATTAGATTGTCCAAAATATGCAGGGAGAAAGGTGTCGACTGGGTAGTAGCGTTACCAGTTGCACTCTTTTACATGAGAATGGTAGCACACTCTCGAACAGGGCTATCCCCTTATGAAGTGATCTTCGGTAGACCACCAAATATGTGGGGGACGCCTATACCACGCAAAATAACTGATATTGACTGTAATATGCTGACAGATTACTTGGCTTCCTTGATGTCTGCACTACAATCTTGTCGTTCACAGGTAGCTGCAGCTTTTCCCGACAACACTGAGGTGAAACCCCATGACGTAATTCCAGGAGACCTGGTCTTAGTGAGGAACTTTGATCGGAAGTCTCAGCTGGACCCTAGGTGGAGGTCGCCTCAGCTCGTGTTATTAACGACGAGGACAGCCGTGAAGATCGAGGGTCGAAAAGGCTGGGTACATTCAAGTCATATCAAGAAATTTCATGGACTACCATCGGATGTAAATACCACACCTCGTGTGTCTTCACCCATTGACTCAAAACTTCCTTTGGTTGAATCAAGTAATCACGAACAATATAAACTGAAACTCAGGTCTAACCAGTCAGGCAATTTGATTGTTTAAGTCCTCTCCAAGGTGAAGCGGTTGAATTTGTCTCTGACATGTATCCCTTAGACCTGAATAGAGAAAAAACCCGAAAAATGTTGAAACGACATGCATACTGTAAATCACTGCGTAGTCATTGCACAGTGACGTTATTAATTTTGTTTTTCTTAAGTCTTTTAATAATTACTGCAAGTATATTGTTGCACATATGTTATCCTATTTCTAGACATGTTTATAATGTTACTGCTGAACATTCTTTTAGTGAATTACCTCCGCATGAATTGTCATATAGATTTGCGCTGCGCAATAACACTTTTATTAGTATGTTACATCATTCCCATCAGGTTAGCAATGCTACAAATTGTTGGATATTTGGCCGACTCCCTCCCTATCAGAATTATAAAGGAATTCTACCTCTCTTTCCCTACCCGTTCACACACAACGGCTCCTGTGGAACATGGTTTAGTTTAATTAATTCCCAAGATTCGAATTCTGCAGTTTATCAAGACAACTGGGTATGGGGAAATTTGAACTTAGTTTTACTTAAAGTCTGCCACCCCAACAAGGAGGGACTTCCCAAAAGAACAGGAACTGATCTAGAAAATGAAGAAAATGGATTAGGTAATTTTACGCTTAATCTTATGATCCTAAATGTCGAATCCGAAGCTACTCCAATTTTGCCCGCCATGTCAGTATTTCGAGTAAAAGGTGAATTATGTGTAAGAAAGAATGGTTCCATACATATGGGCCATAGTAGATGCACCACTGTAATAGAATTTAGTGATCAAGGCAAGTCGACATTTAGAGCTTACCGCCATTCCTATTTTATATGTGGTCAGACCGCATATATACGCCTACCTCTAGATTGGGATGGTACCTGTTATATAGCATTCCTTTTGCCACCTGTTTTCCTAGCTCCTCCTGATTATCACAGAAATACTCAGTTAGTACACAATAGAGAAAGGAGAGATCTCCCAATAGTCGATTACACTGAAACAGCATGGGAAAAATACACAGATTTCAATAAAGGTCTCTTTCCCTATATAGGTACCGTTACTAATAGTAAGCTGATACGTAGATTAACTAGAACCCTTGAAGCAGTAGTGAATGAAACTATTTCCGCCTTAGGCAATTTAACAGAAGAGCAGTCTGCTATGCGGATTGTTGTGCTTCAAAATCGTCTTGTCCTTGACGTCATCCTGGCCGATAGGGGCGGAGCTTGTAGGGTCATCGGATCAAGTTGTTGCATTTTCATACCAGAAAATTCGCCATCTGTATATAAAGCCATAACCCGCCTTCATAAGATTGTAAGCCAGATACACCAGAATCCAGGCACCTGGACTTGGTCCGGTTGGTTTTGGAGTGTATTATCTACCTTTGGATGGAAGGTCCTATCCTTCCTAGCTATTGGCTTTCTCATACTATTCAGTTGCTGTCTATGTCTACAATGTGGACCAGCGATCTGTGGTCTGTGTGCCACATCGTGTATTCCACCACCAAGATTTCATTCATCCCGGAAGAAGAAAAAAGAAGAACAAATTATGCTATATGAACAGATCAACGGATTGATGAAGATTGATATCTCTTAACGGGCAAGTAGGGGACAAGGAGGGAATGTGGAAATATGGATTTTTCTGATCAGTTATGTCCCCTATCTTGGACCCCAACGGTTCCATGTATAAATCACAAGTACATGTATGTTCCCTCCAGTTCCAGTTATGAAGACGCAAATACATGTGCGTCCACCGTTAACATGTCCTCTTTCAGATCCGCCATGAATGGGCCGGATATTCCATTCCTAAGTACGAAAGGCCACCGGCTTTATATGGTTCACTTATGCCATTTTACAGTTCAGGCGAGTAGGCCCTGATTCTGCCATCAAGCTTTTCCTGCCTTCTGCCTCTGAGAGCTCCAGTCTGAGCCTGCATCTGTATCCATGAACTTTGTCCTCATTCTCTGCGCGGCTCACGGTGCCTGACGTCAGCTCGCTGCCTGCCAAAAACTGTATTTCACCTTCGAAATTATCTGCTCCGCTCCCTGCCCAACGCATTCCTGTCTAGTAGTTTAAGTAAACAGTCTTCCAGCTACCAAGCAAAGGCCCGGCTTCTCTGTCTTTATGCAAGTAATTCATAGCCCTATTATTATGGAAGACTTTTGCCCTCGCATCTAGTGTAGACACTTAGACGCTTGTACACGCACTAACAGTCAGTATAGTCAGTATAGAATAAGATTCTACTCTAAGAGACCTCTCTTTTGGATAACATAGTTCTTTAAACATAGGATGTTAGATATGATTTGGGATAAGGTTGACTTGACCCTCCAGACATCTGTCGCCACATGTAGAGTTAAATGTCAAATCCCCTTCACCCCCTAGTCGCACGTCAATCATACGTCATGCTGCTGCGCGCGCATTTCTGCCAAGTATTTCTGCTGACATTGCGAAATTCTTTCATGGAGCCACCCTATTATGACATCATACCTGATGACGTTCTTTAGTTACACCCAGTTACGCCCACTTTGGCTACGCATGTATGTTTTATCTACACTATCAATTGTTACGCCTCTTGCATTTGCTTCAATGTAATGCCTATTGTATAAAAGTGATTACTTATCAATAAAGTATGTACTTCACTTCCTGAACCTCCGTGGTGATGGAACCTGGAGTCAACGATTTCGAATCGTCCATTGGAATAAAGCCCATTCCGAACCTCTAATGTCACGGATTTTGCCTCTTATTTTACTGAGCTATATTTATTATTTTTCTGTATCAAATTAAGTCCCGGTAATTAAATTATTTACCACACCTGTCACAGGGGCAGGGCATCCAGACAACAACAATATGCACTGACTCACATTCCTAGCTCAGGGGTAAAGCTGACGCTGCAGATGACCGGCGCACTTGCCCACCCCATGCAAACAACACGTCCAGGACCCAGAAGACCCCACATCATGCAAATCATTCATATGAGTCTCAGCAAACACAAATACATGTGCATTAACACATCACAGTCTGCCATGCATGTAACCCAGCTGCATGAGGGACACAGTTGCATACACCATTGTGCGCTGTCAGATGATCACATACCTATATGTCACACAGGTCTTGTCTCCCACACTCACATTGCAGATGTCATGCTGACCCTCTAAATCATGGACACCCCAGTTGTACGTAGGTACAAGCCACACCCTAATGACACAGAGGCAGACACCTGAGGGCACATGTCACTAAGCACAACCTGCAATTTCATACACAGGATTGGGATTACAGAGTGTTTCTGAATGCCCTTGAGGGGGCATGACTGGGCAGGACTAAGTGAAACAGTGTTTTGCCCCGGACATTAGTCAGGTGGCTAAACAATTGTGACATACTTGATATACATACTCCTGATGCCCAAAAATTGCAGTCCCCTGCTGCATGGTTTTGTTTGGAATACCCCAGAAACATATTGCGAGTCAGATCAGCAATTGGTACACATCTCAAGGGCACACACAGTTCACATGTCAGATCTTAGGCATTGTGTAAACAATTGACCCACCCATGAAACACATAACAGAGTCACGGGAACTGATGCTGACTGGTACCTGAAGCATAGCTGACTGCAGGGAAACAGTGCCCTAGTGGCACAAGCAACAGACTGTAGGGGCCACACCTGTGGAACAGATGAGGAGGGTGCATCACACAAATGAGGGACCTGATTTTGGGACTACAAGACCTACGTAATGTGGAAGTATGACCAGGACAAAAGACTGCTATTTGCATGTCAGACATAGTACACAGTTCAGGCATGGACTTACCCCCTTCCTGCTGCTGTCTGGCCTTCAGCTGCCTATCCAGGTCCGGGAAGACCACCGCCAGTATCCGGAGCATGTGGGGAGTCAGGGTCCGGTGTCCGCCCCTCCTGCGTGGAGGTGACAGCTTCAGCTGGACTCTAGCTATCCTCCGGGTCCAACCCCAAAGGTCCTGCCACCTCTTCTAGCAGTTTGGCGTTTGTAGACCCCCACAGAACGAACAGCCCAGGCGATGGTCAGCCAGATCTCCTGCTTCTGGTGGGCATCAACCTGTGAGGATGACAAAGTGAAAAGTACATTAACACACATGCCCCAGATTTGTGCAGCACACAATTGGACATACATGTCATCATCACAAAGGGAAATAAATTACACAGGTAGTGCAACCATGGGGAATGAAAACTCACATGCATGTCTGACATGTTAACAATGCTTGGATAGTTTAAGCTTGCAATAATGCACTTTAGCAGCAGGAAAACTATTCATTACATGTACCTACACACTTTGGTGGATGAAAGTAGTCAGCGAGAATGCTTGCCACTGGTGCACACACTGCTTGTACTGCTAGTCAGACAACATGCATAATTAGGAAGGCAGTGGACAGCACACTCACCTGCTCCCCTGGTGTCCCATAGAGCTTTCTGTACTCTGGAAGGAGCCCGTCCAGCAGGGCCTGGTTCTCCTCCTCAGTGAAGGCTGGGGCCCTCTCCAGCATATGTGCCATAGCAGGAGCCAGAGGATGCATAGACAGCAGCAGTGGTAGCAGGGATGTGGCCCAGTAGCATGTAGTGCAGGCAAGTGAGCTCCCTGGGGTCCAGCCAGCCTTATATCTGTGCTGCAGAGGCAGACTCTGTGCCATGTGTCCCAAGTGACAGGTCCAACACAGTTGCATTCTATGAATCTGGCCAATCCATTCATAAGTACGACTCGTACACGCCTTCCACATCGTTCAAATCTTCACCTTCATGGAACACTTGAAATTGCAACATTGTTGTAGGCATCCAACTGAATTTCCAGTGCACAACTCGTACAAGTTTTGAATCCGAATCCGTCTCCATGACAGTCCTGAGCCAATGGGTGCGCCCGGCACGTTCAACTGACTGTACAATGCGTATTTTGAACATACACATGCACCCGTCTCCATACGATTCAATGGCCAAGGCGTACGCCTGTCTCGGACCATGCCTGTCCGACGCGTATGCATGATAGTCACCCCCGTCGGACCTCATTGGATTCAATGACAAAGCTTTTGCACGGCTCGGACATGACCCATGCAATGCGTACGCATTGTCACCCGCGTCGGACCCCATTGCATTCAATGACAAAGCGTACGCACGGCTCGGACATGAACCGTGCAATGCGTATGCATTGTCACCCGCGTCGGACCTCATTGGATTCAATGACAAAGCGTACACACGGCTCGGTCATGAACCGTGCAATGCGTACGCATTGTCACCCGTGTCGGACCTCATTGGATTCAATGACAAAGCATACGCACGGCTCGGTCATGAACCGTGCAATGCTTACGCATTGTCACCCGCGTCGGACCTCATTATTGTGACTATTATACGGATGCAACACCCATATACTGGCCATGGACACCAGCACACACCTGCCCCATTATAGCATTGGCCATACAGTATCCCATGGCATGTAAGGCTGCATTCCCTGGGTGTTTGAAGGGGCCACAGCTTTTTTTTTGTCTGGCACTTTGTGCAGCCACTCCCAGGCTGTTATCTTGTACATGGGAGCAGAGTCTTTTGTGTGTTGTGCACATTACCACTGTGATGTACAATTGGACAGTAATGGGCAAGAGTGAAGGCCACAGTGTCAGGTTGGATATGTTTAAGACATGTCACATACACCCTGAGTCCTGGGAGTGATGGCATGTACGTCACAGTGAGACCTGTAGCCCCAATACTGATGTGCACCCACAGTCTGTGTGCATGTTGTGTCTCAGATGTGTCTGATCACATGTTCCCAATGGGTGACAGTCTCCACATCCATGTGGTATATGCATCAAGCTTGATGGGGTGTGTGTCTAAGAGACTTACATGTAGGGTTGGCAGGAACAACAGTGGCCACTACCTGTGGGACTTAGGCTTGCCTTGTGGTGTGTACGTGCTACACCATGTCCATTGCTGTATTGATGTGGCAATACAGGGTGCCTGGGTTTCTGCATGGCAAAGATCTGTGATGCCTGGGAGACATGAGTCCTCATTTGTCACTGGGGTGGGTTTTTTGAACGTTGCAGCAGCACATAGGTTGGGTGACGCAGCCAGATGATTAGCCCATTGCACTACATGGCACTCATGTGGACATGTGGAATTGAGATGTGAGGTGGTGGTCTCGTAGGTGACATATGTGTCCATGACCAACAGCACACACGTCAGTACATTGTGTAATGTCATGAACTAGCATGTGATAGTGATGGTGCTCATGGGCACATGGGTGGATGTACTGACAATCTTCCTTCGTGCATCCCTGTACTGCAGGGCACCGTCTGTCCATCGTCCGTTCCCAGACCTTGCAACCATACTGGAATGCGACAGCATCAGACGGTACCGCTTCACCAGGCCACTGATTGAGGAGTTGGCGGAGCAGTTGGCGCCACATCTGCTACCTGGCCGGACATACCCTACAGCACTGACCCCAGAGGTGAAGGTGATGGCAGCCCTGCACTTCTTTGCTACCGGTACCTTCCAGTACACTGTGGCTACTGCTGGTGGTATGTCGCAAACGATGTTTAGTCGTGTGCTATGCGATGTCTTTGGAGGGGATGTTGCAATTCCTCGACCTGTATATCAAGTTCCCGAGCCAAGATGAACTCTCTGAAATTAAGGATGCCTTTTATACACTGGGGAGGATGCCAAACGTCATTGGATCCATTGACGAGACACATGTTGCCTTGATACCACCACAGGCACATGAGCAAGCATACTGGAATAGGAAGCACTACCATTCGATCAATGCTCTGGTGGTCTGTCTTGCTGACATGTTGATCACACATGTGTGTGCACGGTTCCCTGGTTCAGCGCACGATGCCTACATTATGAGGAGTAGTCACATTGCAACGCTGATGTCACAGATGCCAGACCAACGTGCCTGGCTTGTCGGTGTGTACTGACTGTTTCTCATTGTGTGTGTTTGTCAGTGTTGTATTCCGCACTCCTACAAAACTCAGCTACTTGTTCATTTTTGTGTGTGTAGGTGACTGTGGATACCCCAACATGCTGTTGTTGCTGACACCCCTCAGGAACCCTGTGACACTAGCCGAGCTGCGCTACAATGAGGCACATGGCCGGAGCAGGAGGGTGATTGAGCGGACATTTGGCCTCCTGAAAAGCCGCTTTCGCTGCCTGGACAAGACCGGAGGGGCCCTCCCATATGAGCCTGCAAAGGTGTGCAAAATAATACTGGTCTGCTGCATGCTACACAAGGATGACGATGACGATGACCAATGTCCGGCACCTGTGGAGGATCCCGGCCTGGGCAAAGATGCCAGTGATGATGAAGATGATGGTGACGTCCGCTCCCAGCTCATCAACAACTTCTTCACCTGAATGTGAGTTTTCAGTATTGTTATGTGAATGTATGGAGGGAGCCTGGAATGTGTTGAGCCAGCTCTGTTGCTGTCTGAGTGTGTCTGTGTGCCACTTGAATGGATGCGTGCTGTGATGTGTCTATTCAGGTGGTGTGTACTTCACAATAGGGTAGTACTGCTAACTAGTGTTTGTGTAGGTGTTTTGCAACATGTTTTGTGCATGTGTATTGCATTTCTCTCCTGTTCTTCTGTGCTTTTGACTGTATCTTGTCTGTCCTTCCCAGGGTCCTTTGCTGTTGTGTGGTCAACACTGACCCCCAACACCCAGAAGCCAACACCAGTGTGAAAGTTGACAATTCCCATCAACTGATGTACCACACATCCCTGGACTTCCATTCTCCAACACATTGTGAGCGTGTGTCCACTGTTACGTAGAATTACCGTGCAACTGGTGTGGAATAAACGTGTTGCTGATGTGTAATGAACCTGTGCTACGCTTTGTTATGTGCGTTGTCTGTCTTCCCACATCTGAGTGACATCTGCTTAACTCACCTGTGGACTTGTTACCACTGACTGGGCTTGGTGTTGTGTCTGTGCATGCAATGTGTTTAAGGTTAACATCATTGTGTGTGATGAGTAACATGGCCATGGTGAGTATGTTTTGTGTTGCCATAGTGGTGTATCTCCCTCACATGTGTCACATCCCCATGACTCACCTTACGTAGGTCACATTTTGCAGTATTTGGCATGCACTGTGTTGTGTAACAGATCGACATTTCCCTGAACATGACAAGTTGGAATCACAACAGAGGCAAGTATGGTGTACTGGTGAGTTTATTTACAAACATTTGTGAGTGAAGTGCACAGGATTGTGGGTGCTGTACAGTGGTTTGGGAATCCAAAGTTCACATTGGAGTTGGAAGTGCTGGTAGATGAAATATCCAGAGTAAAGTCCACAGTCGTCTGCTACATTGGCCCAACAGGAACCCTCCATGTAATGTGGGCAAGTTGTGTGCGATTGGAAAAGGTGAATGGGTTGCGCACAAAGAACATTGTCCAGAACAGGTTTGGAGGCCCTGGGGGATATGCTGGGACATCTACCTCTCACATGTCCTTCTTCGGATGACCTCTCTTCTTCCGGGGGGGGGGATCCTCGTGTTCAGGCCTCTGCGGTGCAGGGGACTCTCCGCCAGAGTCCTCCACCCTCCCTGTGGCACTGGCAGATGGTGTTGCGACAGATGTTGTGGGCACACAGGGGGGTGTGGACAGGTTTGTGTTGATCTGGCGGAGGCATTGTAGTATGTCCCGATGCACCACAGTGATGTCATCCCACTTGGCCTCTATGCGGGCATGGTGGGCGACCTGCTCGTGTTGCATGTCCTTGAGGATCCCCACTACCTGGCCAAATCCTCCGGTGCTATCCTTCCTGGTACGCATCTAAGATGCATGCCAGTTGGGGTTCATCATGCAGTCCAGACCCCTCTGCAAGGCATGCCCTGTGCCTCCCACCCCTCCCAGCACCCCTCTCCACACGGGCAGGACCAGCGGCGGTACGCACAGGTGACACTGGGACCCCTTGGGTGGTGTTGCTGGTGGTGTTGGCTGTAGCTTCCGGGGGGGTCCTGTGTCCCTGTGCTGTGGGTGTTTATTGACCTTGGTCTGTCTGTGTTGGCGGGGGTGCCCTGTCAATGTCCAGATGCTGGAGGCGTGGATACAGGGGAGGCAGATGTTGCTGCTGCTGGTGCTGCATGATGGCTAACACCGGAGGGGCCAGGGTGGTCGTCGTCATCCGAAGAGGACAGTCAGAGAGTCAGACCAGAGAGCTCAGTGTCCGCCAGAGTCTGGGACTGGGTATCCTCATCATTTGGTGCTGGGTGCCCAGCACGACCTGTGTTTGGAAGAGACACACAATGTGATTTATGTTTCTACATGCATTGTTGGTTCACAAACATGACATTTTCTACTTTTCAAACAGATGCCTGTACACTGCTTTTTCCCAGCTTGTCACAGACAGAGTTTGATATTGTTGTTGGCCATTTGCCAGCATGGCCTTGTGCTCCCCACAACAGAGCCCAGTGCCAGACATCTTGTCGGTCCCTTCCCACTCCCTGTGAGGCGAGTATGGTTCAGTTTGATCTTGCTGGGCCATGTGGGTGGGTGTAGGTTGTCTGTGTCTGCGACTCCCATCATACTGTTGGCTACACCCCCCTTCCCAGCATGCCCATACTTCCTCCCTCTTGACTCTGCTTCCCTGTGAGGGGGTGTGACAGCAATGGCAAGATGGCTGACTGTGAAGTCCTGATGTTTGTGGTTGGCCATTTTACAGCATGGCCTTGTGCTCCCCACAACAGAGCCCAGTGTCAGACATCTTGTCAGTCCCTTCCCACTCCCTGTGAGACGAGTATGGTTCAGTTTGCTCTTGCTGGGCCATGTGGGTGGGTGTAGGTTGTCTGTGACAGCGACTCCCATCAGACTATTGGCTACACACCCCTTCCCAGCATGCCCGTGCTTCCTCCCTCTTGACTCTGCTTCCCTGTGAGGGGGTGTGACAGCAATGGCAAGATGGTTGACTGTGAAATTCTGGTGTTTGTTTGGCTACAAGTCCCAAGTGAGTCCCTGTGCTTCACACAGCAGCACCCAGTACGGGGTATCTTTTGCTGATATTTCAATGAGGTGTGTGTCAATGCATTGTACCCGGTGAGTTGTGTGGAGTTTGTGTTGGGAGTGTGTCTCCCCATGCTGAGTAGTATGGTCAGGGCTCTCAGTCCTCCTACCCATCATGAAACGTGCTTCCATTGTAGGGTGTGCAAGTTGTCTTTCAGGATGTCAGTCAGTGGTGTCCTGCTTCTGATTTGCACACAAGCCCTAGCAGGGCCTTGTGCTCCCCACAGCAGGACACAGTGTCAGCCATCTTGTCAGTAATTTTCCACTCCCTGTGATGTGGGCATGTTTCAGAGGGGTCTTGATGGGCCAATCTGGAGGGGGGGGGGCATTATCTGTGACTACAGGCCCCATCATGCTTTTGGCTACACTCACTTGACCTGCATCCCCACTATTCCTTCCTGACAGTCAGCTGCACTGTGAGGTGGTGTGTTTGTGGTGGCAAACTGTCTGGCTGGGTGTATTTGGCTTAGTGCCACTGGCTTGCTCTATTTGTTTGTAGGTTGGTGCATGTCATGACACAGTCCCCAGTCACTATGAGATAGCAGGTATTGTGTTTGTGTGACTGGCATACACATCTTGGGTTGCTTATTTATTGGTTAGTGTAGCTTTGCTTGCGGTGCATGGTTTCACTGTCCCCTTGCCACACAATCTTAGGTATGTTGTTTGTGTACTTACCAGGCTCTGGGATGTCTGTTAGGCAATGGACGCTCTCTGGTGGTAGGATGTCCCGCATCTTCTCCTCCCAGGTCCTGAAGTAGACTGGTTTGGCAGGAGGGCCACCGCCGGTGCGCTGACTCAAGGCGTGATGTTTCTCAATTCGTTTTTTGACCCTCCTGCGCACGTCATACCACCAGTTCTGGATATTGTCCTTTGTGCGCATCGTTGGTGCTTGTGCATTCACCTTGTCCACAATTCTCGCCCACATCTTGGTTTTCTGTGAGATGTGGCTCTACTCTGATGATCTCGTTTGGTGTTGGTTTTGCTGTGTGTATGTGTGTTTGCCGTTTTTTGCATTAGCTAGCTCACAGTGCCGCTAGTGTCTACTCTTACTGGGGAGAGATTAGTTTCTGGCAACCTTAGATCATGACAACCCAGATCCCTCAAGATTGTGGAAACAATGTACTACTTTTCGCTCAGTTACTCGTGCTCGTTTAGTTGATCTCCAGAGATACACAGAATAAACAGTCTGGGCATTTCAATAAAGGCTTATTGAACAGTTGTTATTTTTGTGTAAAATATATGAGTTCCAACAACCATTAGACAGTAGCAGAGATATATGATTAGCAGTACTATAAATATAAAAGGATAGTGCAGTTCTACCATCTTGTAATAAGCATGAATAAATACATGACTATAAAATGCATGATAAAAGTGTGCGTACTCCTACTGTGCCTATTTAGATGTACCTAAGTGTACCTAGCATATGAGTAGGTGTGGAAGCCAAGAATCCCTCTAGGATTTTGTCGAATCCCATTACCTGAATTGTGAGAATGTCAGAGCCCTTCTTGGTCTCGAGTTGGACACCCGGCAAGGGATGTTCAGACCACTGTCAGCTGGAGCGTCTGCATGCAGGAGCCTCAGCATCTCTTGTCAGTGTGTCGGCCTGGAAGTCTCTGTTCCCTCTAACTACTGATAGTAGGAGGTGCTGTATTTATACAGAAAAGTATATAGAGAACCTTTGTCCCTAGTTCTTGTGTCAGCCATTGTTGGGCACGAGGATGACGTAGGAGATGAACCTTGTGCGTAGATATTAGGAAGGTGGTGTATAGCCCCTGCCTGGTTTCCAAGTAGCCTCATGAATATTCATTCATGCAGTGTCAGTCTAAAGATGAAGTCATAGAACAATATTGTTCAGGAAAAACCCTCCTTCTGCACCCAGGCCTAGAACTAGGTAAAAGGTTCAGTCCATAAAAAGCGTTCAATCCTTAAAAGTCTTGTTACTGTGTAATGTAGGGGAGGTGATGTAGGTGAAAGGGTATGATGTTCCCTGGGCCAATATTAAGGTACCTAGGGGAAACATAACATTCTTGGGGGGATCAGCTTCCTCACTGCCAGAAAGCACAGAGTGATTTTCAGTGTATAGAGAGGGTCGTATGTGTTTAATCTCCTGCAGCCAGCTGCACACAAAGTCAGGGACGGGGACTCAGGAAGCGTGTCTGAAAGCTAATTAATTTCTTGCTAATCCATTAGGGTGGAGAGCAAACTGCAGAAGGCCTCCTTGGGGGGCTGTACAGTGCCTCATCTTTCCCATTGCACCCTCATGCCTGGAGCTTGCCGTAAGTGCAGTGTGCTGCACCGCGAAGTGTTTTGTGTAGTACAGTGGTGTAGTACTGTGTGAACACTGGTGTATCTCCAGCATTGTTGTATGTATGGTTTGTGTGCTATATTGTTGAGTGTCAATGTGTGGTGTGTGTGAGACAACACTGTGTGGTATAGGCCTCCACTGATGTCTGTTGACTGCATCATCGCTGTGTGCAAGGTGTTTGCTTGTGTGTGGGAGACAACACTGTGTGCCATTGGTAGCCATGCCTCACACTGTGTGCCTCTCACTTTGAAATCAGTGAAAGAAAAGTAAATAGGCACCCTCAGAAGAAAGAGCCTGACTTTTAAGTTTTGAAAATGTTTTTAAATCACAGCAAATGTTACGAGATAAGAGCAAGATTTACAGGCCTGTTTACAGAAACTGAGGCTTTGGAAGGATACTGTAAATAAGGTTTGGGCAACAAGATGGACCCTCATTCCCACTCCTGCTAAGGCTAGGCTTCACATCAGGGGGCCGATTCCGATGGCCGGTTGGACAGCTGTCCGTAGCCTTACCGTGGGACCGACACGTACCCGGAGCCGGTCCGTCCTGTAGAGTAAGTACGATGCGCATAACTGCCAAAAACACGACCGACACGTAGTCTGTGAATCAAGCCCCATTCTCCATCCGAGCTAAAGAGGAACCGAGTCGCCCGGAAGCAGTATACATAGCAGTTTCCGTCATGACAAGTACGATGCGTACTTCCTACGTGCCGGACTGGTCATCACATACGGCACGTCACAGCATCCGGAAAACAAGCATATCAGCTACGATTCGTGCCACAAATCAATACACGGCTAAGAGACGGACCAGCTTGCAGTGAGTACGAGACGGAGCAACAAGCAGCGTGTACGACACAAACACATCATGAATCCCATCGCGCAGGTCATACCAGTACTCTACATCTATGACCGGATCAGGGACCGACGCCGATGGCGCAGGCGGTAAGTCAGACACCTACAACACCAACAACCGACACGTACACGCAAAATGGCACACACACACAGGGGATTCACATCCTGGCCACTAACAACAGCCCACCATAGGGCTTGCATGGCCAGCATCACTAACACCCCCACCCATAGGGGGCCTGATGCCCATCACAACTGCCACCCCATCCATAGGGACTATGTTGCCCATCACCCCTGCCACCCTCACTCACAGGGCTTATGTTTCCCATTACCCCTGCCACCCCCAATCACAGGGCTTATGTTGCCCATCACCACTGCCACCCCCACTCACAGGGGACCTGTTGCCCATCACTACTGCCACCCCCACCCATAGGGACTATGTTGCCCATCACCCCTGCCTCCCTCACTCACAGGGCTTATGTTGCCTATCACCCCTGCCACCCCTACTCACAGGGCTTATGTAGCCCATCACCCCTGCCACCCACACCCACAGGGACTATGTTGCCCATCACCCCTGCAACCCACACCCATAGTGCTTATGTTGCCCATCACCCCTGCCACCCCCACTCACAGGGGACCTGTTGCCCACCACTACTGCCACCCCACCCATAGGGACTATGTTGCCCATCACCCCTGCCACCCCCACTCACAGGGCTTATGTTGCCCATCACCCCTGCCACCCCCCCTCACAGGGGACCTGTTGCCCACCAACCCTGCCACCCCCACTCACAGGGCTTATGTTGCCCATCACCCCTGCCACCCACACCCATAGTGCTTATGTTGCCCATCACCCCTGCCACCCACACCCATAGTGCTTATGTTGCCCATCACCCCTGCCCCCCCACTCACAGGGGACCTGTTGCCCATCACCCCTGCCACCCCCACTCACAGGGGACCTGTTGCCCATCACTACTGCCACCCCCACCCATAGGGACTATGTTGCCCATCACCCCTGCCACCCCCACTCACAGGGCTTATGTTGCCCATCACCCCTGCCACCCCCACTCACAGGGGACCTGTTGCCCACCACCCCTGCCATCCCCACTCACAGGGCTTATGTTGCCCATCACCCCTGCCACCCAAACCCATAGTGCTTATGTTGCCCATCACCCCTGCCACCCCCACTCACAGGGGACCTGTTGCCCATCACCCCTGCCACCCCCACTCACAGGGGACCTGTTGCCCATCACTATTGCCACCCCTACCCATAGGGACTATGTTGCTCATCACCCCTCCCACCCCCAGTCACAGGGCTTATGTTGCCCCTCACCCCTGCCACCCCCACTCACAGGGCTTATGTTGCCCATCACCCCTGCCACCCCCACTCACAGGGCTTATGTGGCCCATCACCCCTGCCACCCCCACTCACAGGGGACCTGTTGCCCATCACTACTGCCACCCCCACCCATAGGGACTATGTTGCCCATCACCCCTGCCACCCCCACTCACAGGGCGTATGTTGCCCATCACCCCTGTCACCCCCACTCACAGGGGACCTGTTGCCCATCACCCCTGCCACCCCCACTCACAGGGCTTATGTTGCCCATCACCCCTGCCACCCACCCCCATAGTGCTTATGTTGCCCATCACCCCTGCCACCCACACTCACAGGGGAACGGTTGCCCATCACCCCTGCCACTCCCACTCACAAGGGACCTGTTGCCCATCACTACTGCCACCCCCACCCATAGGGACTATGTTGCTCATCACCCCTGCCACCCCCAGTCACAGGGCTCATGTTGCCATCACCCCTGCCACCCCCACTCACAGGGCTTATGTTGCCCATCACCCCTGCCACCCCCACTCACAGGGAACCTGTTGCCCATCACTACTGCCACCCCCACCCATAGGGACTATGTTACCCATCACCCATGCCACCCCCACTCACAGGGCTTATGTTGCCCAACACCCCTGTCACCCCCACTCACAGGGGACCTGTTGCCCATCACCCCTGCCACCCCCACTCACAGGGGACCTGTTGCCCATCACCACTGCCACCCCCACTCACAGGGCTTATGATGCCCATCACCCCTGCCACCCACACCCATAGTGCTTATGTTGCCCATCACCCCTGCCACCCACACTCACAGGGGACCTGTTGCCCATCACCCCTGCCACCCCCACTCACAGGGGACCTGTTGCCCATCACTACTGCCACCCCCACCCATAGGGTCTATGTTGCCCATCACCCCTGCCACCCACACCCATAGGATGGGTGATGCGCAACACATCCAGCATACACAAACATCAGGTATTTCCGCAAAATACATCCTCCATGACAGTGTGTAGTCTGTGACAAATGCCCACAACAGTGATTATGGCTACGAGCATACAAAGTAAGTAACAGCACATGTGTAACCAACACATGAGTGTGACATACACAAGGCAAGCATCACCATAGCACTGTGTCAATGTAAAAAGAACACCCCCTCACTGTGTAAAGCAGAAGTTAAGTGGGGGCTCACAAAATGCAGCAGATGTGGAGCATTGTGGTGATGGGGACCAAACCCCCCTCATCACATTGACCAAAAGGTAAGTGTCATCATGGTCAAAGCTGTAAATACCAACAGCATGTATGATCCCTGCTCCCAACACATCAAACACTTCTGGGGCAAACTAGTGGTTGTGTCCCATACACACAGAGATGTGGTGAGGCTAACAGTGCAGTGAAAACATAACACTCTCGGCCATGTGCAGACAAGCACCACACATGGGGGCTGACAATGCACACAGCGTACAATGACACAACAGCAGAAGTGAGCATCACCAAGCATGCACACATCTCGAAAAAAGACACACCAATCAAAACAACATGTGTAGACTGTAGGTGTCAGCTAACAAACTCACATTCCATGCCAGCAATGGCACCCAACAACCAGGATGAATGTGCACAATGATGTGAAATGACTCACAGGGACAGCATGCAAAATCACAGAAACAGCATCCAGACCAAGGGCCACAACAGCAATACCAATGCACTGGTGCAGATGAACAAACAGGCCCACTCACACTGCACTTCGGACACAACATGTGTTTGTGTGTCACAGTATCCCCAGGCAACTTCACAACACATGAGGGGGGCTGAACCACAGTGACACAGATGTGTACACAGTGCCATACAAAAGTAAACCATCATTGGGACACCCTCAGTGGGCAATCAGGCGTTGGGAGATGAGAGGAAGCACAACAGACACATGTGACACAAGCTGGAATGAACACCAACTAACACAGCAAGAGACTGACACACAACACCACTACCCCCAGGGACCAGACAGTGGGGTGACACAAGCATGCATGACACCTCCACTGTGATGACAAAGGCAGATGTCGTACAAACTGGGAAACCCAGACATGTGTCTTGTGCCACAAACGTACATCACACCTACACAAACACAAATCACTCAGCATGGCCCCTCATCCATGGACAAACGGGAGCTAGGGGACCATCCATGCAAACATTCACATCAGTCCACCCTCAACACCACACACCTGAACTGCAATAATGTGTATCTGTGAAGTCCACATGGACAGGTGACATTGCACATGCGCCCATGACAAACACAGGAATGTTGGCAGGAACTAAGGTGCACACACACATCACACAAGGACTGTTTACAACCCTGGGGAATGACAGACACACTGCACAGTATGTTGTACATGGCCATGACCTCAAAGCTCATGTAACCTTCAGAATCCATGCCACAGTCCCAGGACTATGCAGATGCCAAGGAGAAACACAAGGCACACATGCTGACACCTGCCAGCATCGCAGCCGGGAACCCGACAAGTGGGAGCAGTCACACACACATACAAATGTCTCAATCACTGAAAACTACCACCTAGGGACAACTACATGATATTGCGAACAAACAAGTGCCTTGAGGAACCCTGACTGTGTCCCATCTGTGTCTGACAACATCATCACCACTCAGAACTGACAGATCAGAATGATGATACACCAATTAACAGTAGTGTGTCATGCACCCACACATCTGGTAGCCCATTGGAAAAGTAGTGGGATTAACCCAGGACCACTCAGCAAGCATCAACAACAGGAACATATCAAAGGAACACTGTCTGTGTATGAACAGGGATGTGGGGACACACACATGCACATACAACACACACCATGGGCCCAGGCCATGGCACTGGACAACACACTAAGTTGAGGGGACACAACTCCTGTGGGAGCCCAGCTGTGTCAAACATATTCTCTGCAAGTCCCACTCATGTCTGCAAAACACTTGGTCAGTCAGCCATCAGTTATCACACAATGAAGGCTCTGGGCACAACAGCCTGGGCACGGGAGTCTCCCCTAAGTCATCTGCACATACCCAAAACATATGTCTAGCAAGTTGCACAGAGGACCCAGTTGCTCCTATTACAATGATGCCCACACCTGTAGGGCCAGTAGTGATGAGCACGAAGTATGTGGAAGTGCCAATTTGGACAATGGGAAGCGCATCATATGTGCAGGGGTGCAAGCCACAGATGTGACCATCCCAATGAAATGCTCACAGAGAGATGTACACAAATAGTTGATCCAGACACACCCAGGTAGCTGCAAAGGATGACATGGATACCCACCAGAATAGGATACATATCTCATGGACCACAGAGAGTACCTCACATCAACACATCAGTATGCAACATTGTAAACCAAGCATTACAGATGCAAGGGCAAGTAAAACAACATCAACATGATGTACAGCTAAATCAAGTTCACAGGGACAAAGAAAAAAGCGTTATTCAGCATATGAAAAGTGAAACGTCTGTTCCAACAAACGGCCAAGGGCCAGTCCATGTCCAAATGGCAAGGAGTGAAATAGAGTGACAAATTCAGTATATGAAATTCGAAACGTCTGTGCAACCAAAAGGCCAATGGCTAGTCCATGTCCAAATGCCAAGGAGTGAACTAGAGTGACAACTGTCACACCTTGCTTGCCTGCACTGCTAAGGACCGGGGTCATCCCCTCGGAGGGGCATACATGGGGGCAGACCAGGCACTGCAGGGACAGGATCAGGGCGCAGCAGAAGGAGGCAGTGAAGAGGTGGGGGATGCAGGCGAGACACTTGCAACTGCATTGGAGATGACTGAAGTGGTGGGTGCTGTCACAACTGTGGGGCACAAGTCAGATGGGGTGGGTGCCGGCACAACTTCAGTGGGCAGGTCAGATGGAGTGGATTGGCTCACCACTGCAGTGCCCAAGTTAGATGGGGTGGTCGTGGACTCCAAAGCAGTGCCTACATCCATTGGAGCGGAATGGGGGACAGGTGACGTCGGCAGGGCAGGGGAGGGACACGGTTCCCACATCAGTGGCACCAACTGTCTGACCAGGTGTGGAGGAGCAAGTGCTAGGGGGGGATGGCCTTAGCATTTTGGGGATGGTGTATCTGTGTGTGGGTGAACCCGGGGCAGGGAGTGGCAGGGGAACCTCTGGAGTGGTGGCCTGGGGGATGGAGGATGGAGACTTTGCCTTGGAGCTGCATGGTGGCGGGGGGTCTTGCACTTCTTGCGCCGGGGGGACTTGTGGGTGGGCGTCTCGGTCTGACTGCGCCTGGGGGAGGGTGTCCGGGTGTGAGGGGCACTCACTTCTGTGTGTGGGGATTTCCTCTTCCCCTTGTAATCAGGATCTGCTGGGGCAGTGGGGAAGAGGCCAAGGTCACAGAGGAAGAGCTTCTGGGGGGATGGGGTTGCAGGTGAGGCAAGGGAAGAGGGCTGGGAGGGAGAGGTCTCGGAGGACTGTGGAGTGATTGTGGATGACTGTGTGTGAGTCAGCAAACCAGCCCCTGTGAGTGTGGACTCAGTCCCCTGCGCTTGCTTGTGTGCACGTCTAGCCCTTGGTTTGGGGCTTTCTGTGCTTGGGACTGGTAGGGTGCTAGGAATCGTGGGTGGTGCAGGGGTAGGAGGGGTGAGGGACTGTTGGAGGAGGGACACTGCTGCCGTCAGGGAGGAGGCCTCAGACTGGTTGGTCCTCTGTAGGGCAGACATGCCCAAGGAAATGTCCTCCATGAATGACACCAGTTGTGTCAACAGACCTGTGTGTGCATGGAGGACCTTCAGCAACGACATCTGCCCTACATGGATCTGGCGAAGTAAGTCCACAGACTCCTCACTCAGGGTAGCAGGGGACACAGGGGCAGGGGGTGCAGTGCCTGGCACAAAGGAGACATGCTCACAAACACGGGAGCCCACAGGGACCTCTGGGATGGGAGCCGATGGGAGGGGGGTGGTGGTGGCGGTGGTGGTGGCAGAGACAGCCTCACTAGCTGGTGTTTGGTGGCTGCTGACACCCGCCTCCACAGGGGAGTCATCCTCAGAGCTGCTGTGGCCTTCAGCTGGGGGGGATGGTGCTGACAACTCCTCTGTGTGGCTCAACTCGCGCTCCGTGCCACTGGGTCCACCTGACTCCTCTCCTTCTGTCCCTGTAAGGCTCTGTGGCTCCTCCTGGTCCGTGGAGCTGTCCTCTCCTGTGGCCGTGGATGTATCTGGATAGGAATAGGAAGTAACAGAACTACATCAGTCACCTGCACCAACTGCACACACTACAGTGAGTACATCACAGCACAGGGCAAACCCTGGCATTATCATCTGAACACAACTCAAAGTGCCAACACTGTTTAGGATAAGACAATTGTCATTCTCAACATCAACCATGGCACACATATCCCTCCTTGAATTTCACACATATGTCCGTTGCATGTTGGATGCTAACACACCAATGTGCCAACATGCACCACCCACACATTAGTTGTACATGCAAGTGAACATGTAGGAGTATGTCACTATACACACAGCATATCTCTTGCGACTGGCTCAGTACAGGTGTCTGGATGAAGGGATGGGCAGAGACTCATTTCACATGCTTGGGATGCATGCCAGCAACACACACTATGATGTACTCATGTCCTGATGGGCAAGGCCACAATGGGGTGCATGGAGCACACTTGAACACAACGCAGGCTCACTCATAGCAAGTTCAATGCCATGGCACTGGGATGTCCTGAAAGTCAGACAACACTGTCTCCTGTCACAGGGGCAGGGCATCCAGACAACAACAATATGCACTGACTCACATTCCTAGCTCAGGGGTAAAGCTGACGCTGCAGATGACCGGCGCACTTGCCCACCCCATGCAAACAACACGTCCAGGACCCAGAAGACCCCACATCATGCAAATCATTCATATGAGTCTCAGCAAACACAAATACATGTACATTAACACATCACAGTCTGCCATGCATGTAACCCAGCTGCATGAGGGACACAGTTGCATACACCATTGTGCGCTGTCAGATGATCACACACCTATATGTCACACAGGTCTTGTCTCCCACACTCACATTGCAGATGTCATGCTGACCCTCTAAATCATGGACACCCCAGTTGTACATAGGTACAAGCCACACCCTAATGACACAGAGGCAGACACCTGAGGGCACATGTCACTAAGCACAACCTGCAATTTCATACACAGGATTGGGATTACAGAGTGTTTCTGAATGCCCTTGAGGGGGCATGACTGGGCAGGACTAAGTGAAACAGTGTTTTGCCCCGGACATTAGTCAGGTGGCTAAACAATTGTGACATACTTGATATACATACTCCTGATGCCCAAAAATTGCAGTCCCCTGCTGCATGGTTTTGTTTGGAATACCCCAGAAACATATTGCGAGTCAGATCAGCAATTGGTACACATCTCAAGGGCACACACAGTTCACATGTCAGATCTTAGGCATTGTGTAAACAATTGACCCACCCATGAAACACATAACAGAGTCACGGGAACTGATGCTGACTGGTACCTGAAGCATAGCTGACTGCAGGGAAACAGTGCCCTAGTGGCAAAAGCAACAGACTGTAGGGGCCACACCTGTGGAACAGATGAGGAGGGTGCATCACACAAATGAGGGACCTGATTTTGGGACTACAAGACCTACGTAATGTGGAAGTGTGACCAGGACAAAAGACTGCTATTTGCATGTCAGACATAGTACACAGTTCAGGCATGGACTTACCCCCTTCCTGCTGCTGTCTGGCCTTCAGCTGCCTATCCAGGTCCGGGAAGACCACCGCCAGTATCCGGAGCATGTGGGGAGTCAGGGTCCGGTGTCCGCCCCTCCTGCGTGGAGGTGACAGCTTCAGCTGGACTCTAGCTATCCTCCGGGACCAGCCCCAAAGGTCCTGCCACCTCTTCTAGCAGTTTGGCGTTTGTAGACCCCCACAGAACGAACAGCCCAGGCGATGGTCAGCCAGATCTCCTGCTTCTGGTGGCCATCAACCTGTGAGGATGACAAAGTGAAAAGTACATTAACACACATGCCCCAGATTTGTGCAGCACACAATTGGATATACATGTCATCATCACAAAGGGAAATAAATTACACAGGTAGTGCAACCATGGGGAATGAAAACTCACATGCATGTCTGACATGTTAACAATGCCTGGATAGTTTAAGCTTGCAATAATGCACTTTAGCAGCAGGAAAACTATTCATTACATGTACCTACACACTTTGGTGGATGAAAGTAGTCAGCGAGAATGCTTGCCACTGGTGTACACACTGCTATTACTGCTAGTCAGACAACATGCATAATTAGGAAGGCAGTGGACAGCACACTCACCTGCTCCCCTGGTGTCCCATAGAGCTTTCTGTACTCTGGAAGGAGCCCGTCCAGCAGGGCCTGGTACTCCTCCTCAGTGAAGGCTGGGGCCCTCTCCAGCGTATGTGCCATAGCAGGAGCCAGAGGATGCATAGACAGCAGCAGTGGTAGCAGGGATGTGGCCCAGTAGCATGTAGTGCAGGCAAGTGAGCTCCCTGGGGTCCAGCCAGCCTTATATCTGTGCTGCAGAGGCAGACTCTGTGCCATGTGTCCCAAGTGACAGGTCCAACACAGTTGCATTCTATGAATCTGGCCAATCCATTCAAAAGTACGACTCGTACACGCCTTCCGCATCATTCAAATCTTCACCTTCATGGAACACTTGAAATTGCAACATTGTTGTAGGCATCCAACTGAATTTCCAGTGCACAACTCGTACAAGTTTTGAATCCGCATCCGTCTCCATGACAGTCCTGAGCCAATGGGTGCGCCCGGCTCGTTCAACTGACTGTACAATGCGTATTTTGAACATACACATGCACCCGTCTCCATACGATTCAATGGCCAAGGCGTACGCCTGTCTCGGACCATGCCTGTCCGACGCGTATGCATGATAGTCACCCGCGTCGGACCTCATTGGATTCAATGACAAAGCTTTCGCACGGCTCGGACATGACCCATGCAATGCGTACGCATTGTCACCCGCGTCGGACCCCATTGCATTCAATGACAAAGCGTACGCACGGCTCGGACATGAACCGTGCAATGCGTACGCATTGTCACCCGCGTCGGACCCCATTGCATTCAATGACTAAGCGTACGCACGGCTTGGACATGAACCGTGCAATGCATAAGAATTGTCACCCGCGTCGGACCTCATTGCATTCAATGACAAAGCGTACACACGGCTCGGTCATGAACCGTGCAATGCGTACGCATTGTCACCCGCGTCGGACCTCATTGGATTCAATGACAAAGCATACGCACGGCTCGGTCATGAACCGTGCAATGCATACGCATTGTCACCCGCGTCGGACCTCATTATTGTGACTATTATACGGATGCAACACCCATATACTGCCATGGACACCAGCACACACCTGCCACACTATAGCATTGGCCACACAGTATCCCATGGCATGTACGGCTGCATTTCCTGGGTGTTTGAAGGGGCCACAGCTTTTTATTTGTCTGGCACTTTGTGCAGCCACTCCCAGGCTGTTATCTTGTACATGGGAGCAGAGTCCTTTGTGTGTTGTGCACATTACCACTGTGATGTACAATTGGACAGTAATGGGCATGAGTGAAGGCCACAGTGTCAGGTTGGATATGTTTAAGACATGTCACATACACCCTGAGTCCTGGGAGTGATGGCATGTACGTCACAGTGAGACCTGTAGCCCCAATACTGATGTGCACCCACAGTCTGTGTGCATGTTGTGTCTCAGATGTGTCTGATCACATGTTCCCAATGGGTGACAGTCTCCACATCCATGTGGTATATGTATCAAGCTTGATGGGGTGTGTGTCTAAGAGACTTACATGTAGGGTTGGCAGGAACAACAGTGGCCACTACCTGTGGGACTTAGGCTTGCCTTGTGGTGTGTACGTGCTACGCCATGTCCATTGCTGTGTTGATGTGGCAATACAGGGTGCCTGGGTTTCTGCATGGCAAAGATCTGTGATGCCTGGGAGACATGAGTCCTCATTTGTCACTGGGGTGGGTTTTTTGAACGTTGCAGCAGCACATAGGTTGGGTGACACAGCCAGATGATTAGCCCATTGCACTACATGGCACTCATGTGGACATGTGGAATTGAGATGTGAGGTGGTGGTCTCGTAGGTGACATATGTGTCCATGACCAACAGCACACACCTCAGTACATTGTGTAATGTCATGAACTAGCATGTGATAGTGATGGTGCTCATGGCCACATGGGTGGATGTACTGCCAATCTTCCTTTGTGCATCTCTATACTGCAAGGCACCAGCTGTCCATCGTCCGTTCCCAGACCTTGCAACCATACTGGAATGCGACAGCATCAGACGGTACCGCTTCACCAGGCCACTGATTGAGGAGTTGACGGAGCAGTTGGCGCCACATCTGCTACCTGGCCGGACATACCCTACAGCACTGACCCCAGAGGTGAATGTGATGGCAGCCCTGCACTTCTTTGCTACCGGTACCTTCCAGTACACTGTGGCTACTGCTGGTGGTATGTCGCAAACGATGTTTAGTCGTGTGCTATGCGATGTCTTTGGAGGGGATGTTGCAATTCCTCGACCTGTATATCAAGTTCCTGAGCCAAGATGAACTCTCTGAAATTAAGGATGCCTTTTATACACTGGGGAGGATGCCAAACGTCATTGGATCCATTGACGGGACACATGTTGCCTTGATACCACCACAGGCTCATGAGCAAGCATACCGGAACAGGAAGCACTACCATTCGATCAATGCTCTGGTGGTCTGTCTTGCTGACATGTTGATCACACATGTGTGTGCACGGTTCCCTGGTTCAGCGCACGATGCCTACATTATGAGGAGTAGTCACATTGCAACGCTGATGTCACAGATGCCAGACCAGCGTGCCTGGCTTGTCGGTGTGTACTGACTGTTTCTCATTGTGTGTGTTTGTCAGTGTTGTATTCCGCACTCCTACAAAACTCAGCTACTTGTTCATTTTTGTGTGTGTAGGTGACTGTGGATACCCCAACATGCCGTGGTTGCTGACACCCCTCAGGAACCCTGTGACACCAGCCGAGCTGCGCTACAATGAGGCACATGGCCGGAGCAGGAGGGTGATTGAGCGGACATTCGGCCTCCTGAAAAGCCGCTTTCGCTGCCTGGACAAGACCGGAGGGGCCCTCCCATATGAGCCTGCAAAGGTGTGCAAAATAATACTGGTCTGCTGCATGCAACACAACATGGCGGTGCGGAAGGAGGTGCCTCTCATCCAGGATGACGATGACCAACGTCCGGCACCTGTGGAGGATCCCGGCCTGGGCAAAGATGCCAGTGATGATGAAGATGATGGTGACGTCTGCTCCCAGCTCATCAACAACTTCTTCACCTGAATGTGAGTTTTCAGTATTGTTATGTGAATGTATGGAGGGAGCCTCGAATGTGTTGAGCCAGCTCTGTTGCTGTCTGAGTGTGTCTGTGTGCCACTTGAATGGATGTGTGCTGTGATGTGTCTATTCAGGTGGTCTGTACTTCACAATAGGGTAGTACTGCCAACTAGTGTTTGTGTAGGTGTTTTGCAACATGTTTTGTGCATGTGTATTGCATTTCTCTCCTGTTCTTCTGTGCTTTTGACTGTATCTTGTCTGTCCTTCCCAGGGTCCTTTGCTGTTGTGTGGTCAACACTGACCCCCAACACCCAGAAGCCAACACCAGTGTGGAAGTTGACAATTCCCATCAACTGATGTACCACACATCCCTAGTCTTCCATTCTCCAACATATTGTGAGCGTGTGTCCACTGTTACGTAGAATTACCGTGCAACTGGTGTGGAATAAACGTGTTGCTGATGTGCAATGAACCTGTGCTACGCTTTGTTATGTGCGTTGTCTGTCTTCCCACATCTGAGTGACATCTGCTTACCTCACCTGTGGACTTGTTACCACTGACTGGGCTTGGTGTTGTGTCTGTGCATGCAATGTGTTTAAGGTCAACATCATTGTGTGTGATGAGTAACATGGCCATGGTGAGTATGTTTTGTGTTGCCATAGTGGTGTGTCTCCCTCACATGTGTCACATCCCCATGACTCACCTTACGTAGGTCACATTGTTGCAGTATTTGGCATGCACTGTATTGTGTAACAGATCGACATCTCCCTGAACATGACAAGTTGGAATCACAACAGAGGCAAGTATGGTGTTCTGGTGAGTTTATTTACAAACTTTGTGAGTGAAGTGCACAGGATGGTGGGTGCTGTACAGTGGTTTGGGAATCCAAAGTTCACATTGGAGTTGGAAGTGCTGGTAGATGAAATGTCCAGAGTAAAGTACACAGTCGTCTGCTACATTGGCCCAACATGAACCCTCCATGTAATGTGGGCAAGTTGTGTGCGATTGGACAAGGTGAATGGGTTGCGCACAAAGAACATTGTCCAGAACAGGTTTGGAGGCCCTGGGGGATGTGCTGGGACATCTACCTCTCACATATCCTTCTTCGGACGACCCCTCTTCTTCCGGGGGGGGGGATCCTCATGTGCAGGCCTCTGCGGTGCAGGGGACTCTCCGCCAGAGTCCTCCACCCTCCCTGTGGCGCTGGCAGATGGTGTTGCGACAGATGTTGTGGGCACACAGGGGGGTGTGGACAGGTTTGTGTTGATCTGGCGGAGGCATTGTAGTATGTCCCGATGCACTGCAGTGATGTCATCCCACTTGGCCTCTGTGCGGGCATGGTGGGCGACCTGCTCGTGTTGCATGTCCTTGAGGATCCCCACTACCTGGCCAAATCCTCCGGTGCTATCCTGGTACGCATCTAAGATGCCTGCCAGTTGGGGGTCATCATGCAGTCCAGACCCCTCTGCAAGGCATGCCCTGTGCCTCCCACCCCTCCCAGCACCCCTCTCCACATGGGCAGGACCAGCGGTGGTATGCACAGGTGACACTGGGACCCCTTGGGTGGTGTTGCTGGTGGTGTTGGCTGTAGCTTCAGGGGAGGTCCTGTGTCCCTGTGCTGTGGGTGTTTATTGTCCTTGGTCTGTCCGTGTTGGCGGGGGTGCCCTGTCGATGTCCAGATGCTGGAGGCGTGGATACAGGGGAGGAATATGTTGCTGCTGCTGGTGCTGCATGATGGCTAACACCGGAGGGGCCAGGGTGGTCTTCGTCATCCGAAGAGGACAGTCAGAGAGTCAGACCAGAGAGCTCAGTGTCCGCCAGAGTCTGGGACTGGGTATCCTCATCATTTGGTGCTGGGTGCCCAGCACGACCTGTGTTTGGAAGAGACAAACAATGTGATTTATGTTTCTACATGCATTGTTGGTTCACAAACATGACATTTTCTACTTTTCAAACAGATGTCTGCCTGTACACTGCTTTTTCCCAGCTTGTCACAGACAGAGTTTGATATTGTTGTTGGCCATTTGCCAGCATGGCCTTGTGCTCCCCACAACAGAGCCCAGTGCCAGACATCTTGTCAGTCCCTTCCCACTCCCTGTGAGGCGAGTATGGTTCAGTTTGATCTTGCTGGGCCATGTGGGTGGGTGTAGGTTGTCTGTGTCTGCGACTCCCATCATACTCTTGGCTACATCCCCCTTCCCAGCATGCCCATACTTCCTCCCTCTTGACTCTGCTTCCCTGTGAGGGGGTGTGACAGCAATGGCACGATGGCTGACTGTGAAGTCCTGATGTTTGTTGTTGGCCATTTTCCAGCATGGCCTTGTGCTCCCCACAACAGAGCCCAGTGCCAGACATCTTGTCAGTCCCTTCCCACTCCCTGTGAGGCGAGTATGGTTCAGTTTGATCTTGCTGGGCCATGTGGGTGGGTGTAGGTTGTCTGTGACAGCGACTCCCATCAGACTATTGGCTACACACCCCTTCCCAGCATGCCCGTGCTTCCTCCCTCTTGACTCTGCTTCCCTGTGAGGGGGTGTGACAGCAATGGCAAGATGGTTGACTGTGAAATCCTGGTGTTTGTTTGGCTACAAGTCCCAAGTGAGTCCCTGTGCTTCACACAGCAGCACCCAGTACGGGGTATCTTTTGCTGATATTTCAATGAGGTGTGTGTCAATGCATTGTACCCGGTGAGTTGTGTGGAGTTTGTGTTGGGGGTGTGTCTCCCCATGCTGAGTATTATGGTCAGGGCTCTCAGTCCTCCTTCCCATCATGAAACGTGCTTCCATTGTAGGGTGTGCAAGTTGTCTTTCAGGATGTCAGTCAGTGGTGTCCTGCTTCTGATTTGCACACAAGCCCTAGCAGGGCCTTGTGCTCCCCACAGCAGGACACAGTGTCAGCCATCTTGTCAGTAATTTTCCACTCCCTGTGATGTGGGCATGTTTCAGAGGGGTCTTGATGGGCCAATCTGGAGGGGGGGGCATTATCTGTGACTACAGGCCCCATCATGCTTTTGGCTACACTCACTTGACCTGCATCCCCACTATTCCTTCCTGACAGTCAGCTGCACTGTGAGGTGGTGTGTCTGTGGTGGCAAACTGTCTGGCTGGGTGTATTTGGCTTAGTGCCACTGGCTTGCTCTATTTGTTTGTAGGTTGGTGCATGTCATGACACAGTCCCCAGTCACTATGAGATGGCAGGTATTGTGTTTGTGTGACTGGCATACACATCTTGGGTTGATTATCTATTGGTTAGTGTAGCTTTGCTTGCGGTGCATGGTTTCACTCTCCCCTTGCCACACAATCTTGGGTATGTTGTTTGTGTACTTACCAGGCTCTGGGATGTCTGTTAGGCAATGAACGCTCTCTGGTGGTAGGATGTCCCGCATCTTCTCCTCCCAGGTCCTGAAGTAGACTGGTTTGGCAGGAGGGCCACCGCCGGTGCGCTGACTCAAGGCGTGATGTTTCTCAATTCGTTTTTTGACCCTCCTGCGCACGTCATACCACCAGTTCTGGATATTGTCCTTTGTGCGCAACGTTGGTGCTTGTGCATTCACCTTGTCCACAATCCTCGCCCACATCTTGGTTTTCTGTGAGATGGGGGTCCTTTGAACCAATGTACCAAACAAATGTGGCTCTACTCTGATGATCTCGTCTACCAGCACTTCTAACTCACCATCTGTGAACTTTGGATTCTTCTTTGGAGGCATGGTGATGGGTGGTGGTGGTGGGGGATGTGTTTGTGAGGGTGCAAGTGATGTTGGTTTGGTGTTGGGTTTGCTGTGTGTATGTGTGTGTGCTTTTGTTTGCAAGGGATGATGTTAGTGATTGTAGTCCTTTATATAGTTGGAGTTGTTGGTGTGTCTTTGTCCCATGTTTTTTTTTGGTATTTATTGGCTTTGTCATTGATTGTTTGGTCCTTTTTTTGACTTTTTTCCTTTGTGTTTTGTAGGCATGAAGGAGACGTTCATGTGACGGAAACTGATGCTGCTGTTGTCTCGTGCGGGCTTCTCCGCCTCGTTCACGCTGCCTGTCTTCTGTGTTTGGTACGCGTCGTTCGCAGCGGTCTCTATTGCTTGTGTGCCAGGTTGTCTGTGCGTGTCGGTCGTGCGGCTTGGTCTCCGTGCGAGTCGGTCTGGTTTTACACGCATTGCATCGTACTGCTCTAATCGTACATCGCGGGTACGGGTCGGTCGGGTTCATTCCGGGTTCGTGTCGGTCGGTGAAAATAGCGTTGGTTTTCCGGCCGGATCACTATTTTCCCTCCGGCTCGGTTGTACGGCTTGTATTCCGTACGTGTCAGTTGTAATTCACTCGCGTTGCATCGTACTGCACGGGTCGTACAGCGCTGGTCCGTGTCGGTCGGTATTCGGTCCGGGTCCGTGTCGGTCGGTTCGTTTTGCGTCTGGAATCGAAATCGGCCCCAATGTAGTTAATGCTTAACTACTTGTGGACCTTTGCGGGATGTTGCACATCATCCACCTCTGATTAGGGGTGGGCGATTGGAGCAAACTCAGCCATGCGGCGGAATCAGAGTTTTTTTCCAATATCCACGCTCCGAGCAGTATGCGGAGTAGGAAAATTCTGCAAACTCCAGAGCGGAGTTAACCACCCACCACAGTACTTATTCCCTGAATGGACATAGTTTCTTGCAATTGACCAGCAGTACGAGTTCTGGGAATTTTAGTTTAGTTGAAACTTTGGGAACTTTAGTTGGATCTTACCTTTGAAGTTCATTTGTTGAGAGTACTGAGTGCCTTGAGACATCTTATCTTAGATGTGGATGAATTTACCTTTTTGAATGTAAATGAGTTTCCTGTGCTAGTTGATGAACTGAAGCATTTCATATTGGGACTAATGGTAAATGAGGTAGGACCGTTTATCATCAAAGACATTGAATAGACTTTGTAGGGGAAAAAGACGATTCATAAAGACTTTACATAGTTTAGTTTTACAATCATTCGAACTTGGTCTTGCTGTTTGCTCAGGTGGAAACTGACAGCAAAGGTTTAGATTCATTAGTTATAGTACTTATAGGGGTATATTCAGCTACAGATAGCTCAGTAGAATCTAAGGGGCTTATTACGATGATGGACAGACTGCCACCGAAAGCCGTGCGGTGGCGATCCATCTGTCATCAAACGTGGATTGACTGCCCACCAGATTAGGATGGTGAGCAGATCCACACTGCGACTGTGGCGGACTCAAAGACCATCCACCACGGAACTGCCACAGGCAATCGGACCGATTGCCTGGTGGAGCGGTCTGCATGCATAAAATGGTGGCAGGCACCATCCACCATATTATGATGCAGGCTGTGAGCCAGCCTTTCCATGATGGCGAAACCGTCATGGAAAGGCTGGTGGAGGTTGTTTTTGGGGGGCCGTTGCAGGCCCCCAATGTGTTGGGGGGGTGTATGCACTGGGGGGTACCCCCCTACATTTCAGTGCACTAAGTGGCAGGCACCGTGTGGCTGCCACGTAGTGCACTGAAATGCACAACATGCTGTTTTAACATCGTGGCGGGTGCTGTCAGCAGCACCTGGCGCAATGTTAAAATGCAAGATGCGACCGCCATGGTGGCCGTCGCATCCTAATTTGGTGTGCGGAACCGCTGCATGTATTGCGGACGGTCCCGGTCACCACCACGATGGAGGACGGACTCCAGGCATCGTAATGAGCCCCTAAGCCTACTGTTGCCTCTACCATCCCCCATTCTTCTGATACGTAACATGCAGTTGTGGGATTTAAGAAATTACACACAGATGTGTCAAGAGGGGATTATACCTCTAACGTTCATTTTAGATTTTTTTAATGAGTATAAAGGCACTATGAATGCTAGGAGTTCCCTATGTTTGTACTCAGTTGCCTGCTTCTTCGTAAGAGGAAATTACTTATTATCATCTCCCTCTGACATATAGGTGCCAATTCTGATCCTGTAAAAGCCGGGTACGAATGGTCGTATTCTCCGTCCGACTCGTCCCCGGGTAAAACACCTTACAAACCCGCAATTACGATTCGTAAAGAAATACAATTTCCGTACGAGTCGTACAAAAGACCGACTGTCAAAAAAATACCCACAATTCCGATCCGGGACACCGCGTACGTGACGTCCGGACGGAGGCAGGCAGCGTTTTACGAACCAGCAAGTACGATCCGTGCCTACGTCACTCCGCACGGATAAAATTTTACGGCAGCCAAAAACTCCCGGGAAATTGAGGACAACGCGAACACGAGCACCGGTACGCGACGGACAGCCATGGACCCCATCCTACGTGTCATCCCGGCCCTCATAGCCTACGACCTTGTGTACAGAAACCGACGCAGACACCGCAGAAGGTCAGAACAACCCCCATGGGCAAAGGGGGGAGGCAAGGGGCAGGAAACATAACCCACACCCCACAAAAAACAAATATATCCTGCACATTAATTACCTCCATGGTCTGGTCACTTCGGAGGGCGTGTCCACCAATCAAACGTCCCGCCACAACGGAAGTGGACATGGATGCGTACCCATCACCACCACAATGGTGGTACTGGACGTACCCACGCCCCTCAGAGCGTGGGTACGGTCCGTGCCACCATTGCAGTGGTGATGTAGGGGTACGCGTGTACGGACCATACCCACGCCCCCCAGAGCGTGGGTACGGTCCGTACACACGTACCCCTACATCACCAATGCAATGGTGGTACGGACCGTACCTACGCCCCCCAGAGCGTGGGTACGGTCAGTACACGCGAACCCCTACATCATCACTACAATGGTGGTACGGACCGTACCCATGCCCCCCAGAGCATGGGTACATCCGTACACGCGTACCCCTACATCACTACTGCAATGGTGGTACAGACCGTACCCACGCCCCCCAGAGCGTGGGTACGGTCCGTACACGCGTACCCCTACATCACCACTATAATGGTGGTACGGACCGTACCCATGCCCCCCAGAGTGTGGGTACGGTCCGTACCACCATTGGAGTGGTGATGTAGGGGTACGCGTGGTATGGCCCGTACACACCCTATGAATGCAGGGGTACGGACCGTACCACCCGTACCTCTACGGCCCCATTACATGATGGATACAAGGCGTACACACGCCACAAATGTTGGTCTACCGCTTGGTGCAGCACATCAGCTGTAAATTGGGGGTGGTGTATGCCCAGGACAGCAGTGTACCACAGCAAGGGGGCAAGTGGGTGGGTGGGTGGGTGGGTGCAGAGGAATACCAGCAGTGGACACAGACATGTGAGGGGTGGGTGCAGAGGAATACCAGCAGTGGACACAGACATGGGGGTGGGTGCCTATCACTCCCAGCAGTGGACAGAGACATGTGAGGGGTGGGTGCCTATCACTCCCAGCAGTAGACAGAGACATGGGGGTGGGTGCCTATCACTCCCAGCAGTGGACAGAGACATGGGGGTGGGTGCCTATCACTCCCAGCAGTGGACACAGACATGGGGGTGGGTGCCTATCACTCCCAGCAGTGGACAGAGACATGTGAGGGGTGGGTGCCTATCACTCCCAGCAGTGGACAGAGACATGGGGGTGGGTGCCTATCACTCCCAGCAGTGGACAGAGACATGGGGTGGGTGCCTATCACTCCCAGCAGTGGACAGAGACATGTGAGGGGTGGGTGCAGAGGAATACCAGCAGTGGGCAGAAACATGTGAGGGGTGGGTGCAGAGGAATACCAGCAGTGGACACAGACATGGGGGTGTGTACATCCTTATCAGATGATCCCAATTCCATGGGTGTATGTACGCATCCCGATATTTGGACTATGTTGATAGTGCCATAACAACACATCACTGACAGCAGTGTCCCACTCCCATGAGTATGGATGTCTTTCCCCCACTGCATGACACACCACATGTGGGTGTGAGGACAAATCACACATGCATACCCACCCCTGGCAGATGCAGCACAATACACACACAGAGATCATGCCACAAGACTGGATGGTCATGTCAATGCCTACTAAACTAAGAGAGACAAAGGGAACACACACTGTCACGCACATCCTAGGACTGATAGGAATGTACAGGTGCTGGGACAGCCACCAAGATGTTGTCTGTCATGGAACGAATAGGGTGGAGTTCCCACAGATACAATGCCCACAATTGTGAGTCAATTGTTCAAATACCCAGCAGAACAAGTACCATATGTGTGCTAGGCTGGGATTACACACATGCATTGTGCGGAAAAGGGACAATTTCTCCATGAAGGCATGGCAAAATACTCTATACACAAGTACAGTGAGTACCAAGGATGGCACAGACGATGCAGCCAGATACATTGCTGAGCAGGCATGGCCAGAGTTGAAGGGATCCATCACCAACAAAGGAAATGGAATGGAAAATACATTTGTATAGCGCAGCTATCACTCCAAGGAGCATCTTGGCGCTAGGTGTCAACAAAGATGGAACATGTTGGCTAACTGATGTTGTTCGAGGGATCCTGTGCATGTTATACTAGGGCTTTATATGCAGTGTCTGTAAGGGAAAAAACCCAAGTCTTCAGGGCTTTCCTGAAGAGTTTTTCTGTTGAAATTTGCCGAAGCTGAGGTGGCAGTTTGTTCCACGCCCTGGAACCGATTACAGCAAGGGATTTCCCACCCTTACTGGAGAGCCTGAATTTAGGGGTCACTAGGAGGTTTTGATTAGAGGACCTTAGGTTGTGGGCAGGATGATAGCGCCTAAAGCCGTTCGACAAATACCTGGGTTCTTGTGAGTGAAAGGCTCTAAAAGTGATGATCAGGATTTTGAATAGGATACGCTTATGTATTGGTAACCAGTGGAGGATAGTGAGGGCTGCCGAGGCCGATGACTTTCTAGGCCAGCCAAGGACCAGATGGGCGGTTGCATGCTGGACCATTTGTAGTCGGTGGAGCACAGATCTATTTGCTCCTGCATACAGGCTGTTACAGTAGTCCAGTCTAGATGTTATAAGTGCAACCGCTACCGTTTTCCTTGCTGGAAGGGGAAGGAGGTCAAAAAACTTTCTGAGGGTTCTGATGATATGAAAGCAAGTGCCTGCCATGGCCACTGCTTGTTGCTTAAATGATAAAGCATCATCGAACTTGATGCCTAGGTTACGGGCAGAGGAGATGGTATTTGGGGGGGCTTCGGCGTGTTCAGGCCACCATTGTTTGGGTGAAAACAAATTATGTGGGCCGAAAGGCAAGATTTCGGTTTTCCCCGAATTGCATTTGAGATGGTTGCACTTCATCCACTCGAAAGTGGCAGTGAGGCAGTTTTTAAGGTTCTCTTCAGCTCCAGGCAGCTCTCTGTCCAGCACCAGAATGAGCTGAGTATCATCAGCGTATGATATTGTGCTGATCTGATAGGAGGAAATGAGCTCAATCAGGGGAACCATATATAGATTGAAAAGTACAGGGCTAAGACTAGAGCCCTGTGGGACCCCTGCACTGATATGTTTTTCCTCAGAGCTGAATTCCCCTAGCACTGTAACTTGACGCCTATGGCCAAGAAAGTTTTTTAACCAAGTCAGCGCTACCTCTCTTATACCTGATTTAAAAAGACGATCACTCAGGATAGCGTGCGAGACCGTGTCGAAGGCTGCCGACAGATCAAGCAAGATCAGGACAGCCTTCTTCCCTTGGTCCAGAGCCATTCGCAGGGTCTCTGCCATGAATAGAAGGGCAGATTCAGTTGAATGTTTAGCCCTAAAGTCGGATTGGTTGGCATGCAAGATGTTATTTTTTTCCAGAAATTCTGTGAGTTGTTTATTGACAAATGCTTCGGTCAATTTAAACAAAAACGGGAGCAGCGAGATGGGACGGAAGTTAGAGAGGATAGTCGGATCAGACAGGGGTTTCTTTTGGAGGGGCTTGACAGCTGCTAACTTCCATTCAATAGGGATTTCGGCCGAGGAGAGTGAGGAATTAATAATACTGTTAATGATAGGGTTCACCTCGTTAACCAAAACTTGTAGGAACGAGGGGGGGCAGGGATCAAAAGGAGATCCGGATTTACTCAGAAGAATAGCCTGATGAGACTCTTCTAAGGAGATGGGGTGAAATACATTAAGGCAGGGCATATTGGCATCTTCCTGGATTGGCTCTTTCCTTCCAGTTTCTAAGGCGGTCAGTATAGGTGTTGGAAAGTCCTTGACCAGGTCTTGGATTTTCTTTTCAAAATAGTTGGCAATAGAGTTACAGAGGGGCAGGGATGGTGGAATTTCCTGTGAGAGGACCTTGGGGTTGGTGAAGCTGTTAACAATCTTAAAAATTGCTTTCTGCCCGTTGTCTGAGGAGGAGATTGCCTCTAGGTAGTAGGCTTTATTTGCCCGCTTAATTGAAGTATGATACTGTCTTTGTGCTGTTTTATAGGTGAGACAGTCATTAACCTCATAGTTTCTGCGCCACCTACGTTCCAGCGATCTAACTTCGCCTAGTTCCAATTTTAACGCTTGTGAGAACCATGGGGCACTCTTTTTGTTTTTAGTAGCTCGAGGGTTATTATTTGAGTTTGTTGGACCAGAGGATTTACTAAGTGATGTGATCCATTCACAGAACAACTGATTGTCTGTGGAAGTGTGGCCAGTTAGTGTGGGTTTGCTATTTATTACTTTCTCTAGGAGATCAGGCTGGGTAAGTGTTTTTTTTCAGTCAGGTTTGGAGCTCCTGGTAATTTTCCTAGCGATTATGCTTGAAGCATTGTTTCCCAGTGACAAATCACAAATGTAGACACAGGGCAACACAACAATTGTGCAACCCTCTGCAGGGGAGATGTCAGGTGCCACAGAGGAAGGAACACTCCTAGGGACAATGTCTCCAAACACAAAGAGCAGACACGACCAAAGATTCTTTGCAGAGACCTTGTGAGGGCACGCAGATACCAGGTTCCACCCCATGAGATGCAGACTACAACATTTCCATGAAACATAACACATTCCCACAACCCCAACTCCTGGAGCCTCAGCATCAACATCAATACATGAAATGCAAGACTTTTCAAAACGGAAAAGAAAATGCTTTATTCAGCATGAAAAAATAAGATGTAGTAAAGAACACTATGTACAAAGGCCAATGGCCAGTCTATATATGAAGTCCTTGGGGGAGACACATGGCCACACGTCTCCCCTAACTTGCCTGCACATACTAAACCTCTGGTTCAGCGACTGGTGGGGGGGCATCATGTGGGGAAGGACTAGGCACCGCAGGGACAGGAGGGGGAAGGGTAGGTGTGGTGGGTGCAGGGACGGACGACTCCACCACAGCGGGTGGGGCAGTGCCAAAGGTGGAGGCGAGCTCGGCGCTGCACACTTCTGCCAGATCTTCAAGCGTCTCCCCTGCACCCGGAGAAACAACAGGCCCCAATGAGGGGGGGATCGGAGGGATGGCCTGCAGCGCTACTGGGTGAGGTGGTGGACAGGCTGGGGGACTTAACTCCCCTACCCGTGGAGTGCCTTGACCGTTTGCAGCCAGGTGAACTAGTGGGGCTGAGGCCCAGCGAAGTAGGCCTCCTTCTCCGATTCTGGGGCAGGGGAGCCAAGGGGAGTGACATCGGAGGGACTGGGGAGTGAGTCATGTGGACGAGGACTGTGGCTGCGTGCCTGTCTGTGTGCCCCAGACCCAGTGGGTGTGCCTGCTTCCCCCTGAGTGTGCGTGTCAGGAGGTGTGCGCTTGCCCTTACGTGGTGGTGTGCTGCTTGTGTCTGGTGGGGTGCATGTGTGTGGATGTCTTGGTGTGCTTGAGACAGGCATGGGTGTGGGACTTGTGGATGGTGCAGGGGTAGGGGGGGACGCAGCGCTGCAGGTGACTCACTACTGCCGTCAGTGACGAGTCCAGGGACATCAGCAACATGCGTTGGTCAGACATCGCTGATGAAATGCCCTCCATGTACGACACCATCTGGGTCAGCAGTCTGGTGTGGCCATGGAGGACGGTCAGGAACGATGTCTGCCCAACCTGCAACTGCCGCTGAATGTCCACAGACTCGGCAGTGAGGGCAGCAGGGGGGACAGGGGCAGGGGGTGCGGTGCCTGGCACGAAGGAGACATGTGGTCGCCTAGCACGGACAGAAGGGACCCGAGCACGTGGGAGGGCAGTGATGGGAATGGAGGGGGCGGTGATGGATGGAGTGCTGCTGCCAGCTGTTGGAGCAGCCTCCGCCACCTCAGGGAGTTCAGCCTCAGACCCGTCAGCCTCGTAGTCAGTGTTGGTACTTGGCAGGTCCTCCGCCTCACTCTCCTCGCCCTCCGTGCCACTAGATTCCGCCGACTCCTCAGCAGTGGTGGCACCAGTGCTCGATCCCTCCTCCACGTCCGTGCCGGTGTCTCCCTCGGTGTCCTCCGATGATGCTGTGGGCAAGGTGAAGAGACAGGAAAAAATCAGTCACCTGTATACATCTGACACATGAGTCCAAACAAAATAGGCAACAGTGCATAACAGGAAAGGCATCATGAGTAACATCTAGAATACTCCCCACATATGTAAGCCCTGCACTCCCCAGTTGGTTGACCCACCATGCCACTTGGAAAAAATGAAAATTAGGACACAACAGCAAAAAACTTGAAATCCCAAGATCCTGAGAAGCTAGTGTCTGGGATCAGTTGAGCACAGCAAGACTATGAAGGCATGCCACCTCTTCTTCACTGTGAACCCAACAGTAATGTCGCACCCAAGGCCAAATACCACATGCCAATGCAGAAGGTGTCCCCACACTCAGAGACCTGTGAGTACTTAGGAAACCCCAAAGAAATACATTGTGATTCCTGGAGAATCACAACCCTTTACACAATGGACATGTCTAGAATGTGTGAATGTGCCACTTTGTGAACAGAACACACATGTGTCTGTATAACAGAAGTCACACAAGGAGGTGCACACCAAACTACATGTACACAGTCATTGTCTGAGCTGCCAGACTCATTCAAATAAGCCACTGTTAGGCAGAAATGGGGTATCAGTAAGTACATATACATGGCACCATGGTGGTCTGGATGACTTGACACTCGTAAGTTGGTATCGGCAACAACCAAGGACTAACCCAAATGCAACCACACTGTGGGAACATGTATATGTATGAACTCTAAACAAGTTTTGTTCAAACTGTGCCTTACTTTAAAATGTGCCAGCGGGTCCCAGGAAAGTGTAAAGGTGGTGTCTTGTGCACTTCCTTGGGAGACATCTGTCATGCAGGCACATTATTGTCCTTCACAACAAAACAACAAGGTCAAGCATATGAAACATTGAGACATGTTGACAGGTGTAGTGATTGCCAAGGGACAATTTCTCTGAGTAACAACTTGAATAATGTCATTTGTCACATGGCTATCCGTCACCTGATTACACAGTTGGCTACACATATGACCTACTGACTGTCATCTGGAGTGGCACACATGTCCACACCCAAGACAATGAATAAGCTAATGGGCCTGCAATTGTTTTGTAAAAAAGCCTAGATGTACTGTGGGGACACCCTCATGGCAAGCCAGAATGTACCCACAGATGTCAGCACACAAAGTCACAACTGTGTAGCATCTGAACCACACACAGGTGCAAAAAATGTGCAAGCAGGATACATGATTGTCAAAAACTGACACAGGCTACGAAGCACAAACATTAAGCACTGGCCAACATCACGGGGGCACTGCACGGTGACTTTCTGTACTGCGAATTATCACACACAAGTCAGAACTGGCAATAAAAAATCAGGGTTGAACATGTACGCCCCTCCCGCACACACCCACCCATACCTGAGTCAACTGATACCGATCAAGAAGTGACACCTCTTATTCATGGTTACAATAACTGTGCTTAAAAACTCGCTTCAGTAACACAACATTACCTTGTAGGGCTGGCAAAACATATTTGTCACAAACAACCATCAACAGATTGTTGTGAATAGCCACACAGGCACTGCCCAGTGTGAGTATGCACAAGCAAACTGGTGTATCCCTGTCCAGTGGACACATGTAGCACACATGTGAAAAATACAACCTAGGCCAGGGAAGAATGCCACAGAGGCAGGGCCATGCTGAACCCACAGTGAATGTGCACAGTGTTGGATGACACACATGATTAGGAGGGCAGGCTGTGTCAGGGGACTGTAGTGGGCACACTGCTCCATGGTCCTGGAATGAGCTAACTGTAACAGGAGCAACCGTCCCAGCACTATGCATATCTCCCACTCATGCACATCATGTCTGAGGCCACAACATTGGTAATGCATGCTGCAAGTCTGTTCTTTTGAAACCTCACACTCCTATGTTGAGACTCAGCATCAGTGCCAACAATTATGCACCCCCAAATGACTGAACAGGACAGGGCACAGGCAGACCACCCCCACACATGATGCTGAAAGCAGTGTGCACCTTGATTAACTGGCAGCCTAGATGACCATGTGCAATAGTGATAACACACAGACCAGGTAACACATGTCAAGGAGGGGAAGGGAGGAAGAACAGCACAGGTTGACTTGGGGGAACAGGATATGCACTGCACATATATAACCTGGCAGTGTCTCCAGGCGACTGAGCAGCAACAAAAGCTGGCGACACACAACAAACACACATGTATCTACCCCCTTCCTGCTGCTGTAACTCCTGTATCCGCCTATCCAGGTCAGGGAAGACCACCGCCAGGAAACGCTTCATTTGGTGGGTCAGGCGCCGGCGCCCGCCATGCTTGCGGGGAGCCTCCTCCTTCAGCATGACCCGGGCGATCCTCCGGGTCCAGCACCGGATGTCCTGCCATCTCTTCCTCACTTGTGGCAGGCGCCAACTGCGACCCTCCACCGATTGAACGGCCTTGACGGCCTCCTTCCAGATCTTCCCCTTATGGTAGGCAGTTACCTGTGAGGATGACAAAGTGGGACAACATCACTACACCTGCACCATGTCACAGAGACACACAATTTAACATCTTTGATTTGTTGAACAGGGCATAGTATGCTGGCAAGTAATAGCACCTTAGTCATAGGGACATTTGCCACTGTGGACGCACCAATGCACTACATGGCATAGTAAGTACACAGGTGGCATGAGGGGTGAGAACCAATCCCTGATCATGCCACACACTGTGCATCCCAAGCAACACAAGGCTGATGGCCAGCACCGCAAAGCAGTCACATGCCCCAGGCCACTGACGAAACCGCAGCAGAGTACACAGACACACACAGGCACAGATCAATTACCTGCCATTGTCAACAACGGATACAAAGCTCACTCTGCACATGTGCCACTTGCCAGGGGGGTGTCACAGGTGTGGGGCTAGCTCAGCAAGTCAGACACACAGCACGGCTTCCTTCTCACATCAGATGGGTCGAGCAGTTGCCTCCTCCATGCAGCTGTGGTGCAACACTCCACATAGACACTCACCCACATGACAAGGAACATTCACACACATCAATGTCCAGGGGGTGTACACATCATTTGGACACTCTCACCACTCTCACCACAGCTCCACTCAACTCACACACATCTGTGGGTGCAGTCACCTGTCACACTGGGGTGACCACTGAATCACCGCAGGACAATAGAACAAGAATGCCCAAGAGGATTAGCCAGGCTGAATGTGCCATGCACTATGCAGTGAATGTCACAGTAAGCACAATGCAAGTGAGGAGTGCACACATGAACTACATCAAGCCCTGCATGAGAGACATAAGCCAACCACCCCCCCCGGGACCCACTCTAAACAACATTGCATGTCTGTCACACCTGGACACAATGCCAGAAGTGACAGACACAAAAAAGGTGCACAGGCAAAGGTAGTGGAGTCAGCACTCACCTGCTCCCCTGGTCGACCATACAGCATGGGGTACCGTGGGAGGATCACATCCAGCAGGGCCTCATTCTCCTCCTGGGTGAAAGGCTGGGCCCTCTCCACAGTCCTTGACATGGTGCCAGAGGGAGACAATACAGCAGCAGTGGTATCGACTGACATGTTGTGCAGGCAAGTGCCCTCTCATGGGTTCTGCCTGCCTTATATCTGCATTGCTGGCCTATTTCATTTACAGGAGTACAGAGTGATTGGTCAGACTCATTTGCATCCTACGTTTCCTCCAATCCCTTTAAACATACACCAGTGACAGCCTTAGCATCTTTCGAATTTGCAGCATCATGTAAAGTCAACAACCACTTTGCAACAATGTATAATGTGGCCAACTGCTTTTTCCAGACCACATGATGTACAGTTTTGAACTTGAAACTCGGTATACATGACAACCAGCATGCATTTATGCCCTAATACTTGTCCCTCAAGTGTCCCCATTGTAATTTTTAAATCCCCACACAGGTACGGCGCGTTTCACACGTACCCCTAGGTCACCATCACTACATTGATACGGCCCGTACTCACGCGTGTACGGGCCGTACACACGTGAGTACGGCCCCTATCACTATAGTTGTGTTACCGTAGGCCATAGTGATAGGGGCCGTACTCACACGTGTACGGGCCGTACACGTGCGTGTACGGCCCATACTCACGCGTGTACGGCCCATACTCACACGTGTACGGCCCATACACGTGTGAGTATGGCCCCTATCACAACGGCCTACGGTAACACAACTATAGTAATAGGGGCCGTACTCACGCGTGTACGGCCCGTACACGCTTGAGTACGGCCTATCACAATGGCCTACGGTAACACAACTATGGTGATAGGGGCCGTACTCACGCGTGTAAGGGCCGTACACGCGTGAGTATGGGCCGCAGTCGCGCGTGTACAGCCCGTACACGCGCGAGTACGGCCCCTATCATAGTGGCCTACGGTAACACAACTATAGTGATATGGGCCGTACTCACGCGTGTACGGCCCATACACACGGCCTCAGAGCGTGTGTACTGCGTTTCACAGCTTACACTGGTGATAGGAGGCGCACACAAAAGGAATGGAGGTGTCAGACTCGCACAAGGCTGTACATCAAGTCATTGTCAGTGCAGTCCTTCATGTGCAGGGCCTAGGTGTGTCAGGCAGTGATGTGGCACATGTCTCCTCATGTTGTGGCACAATAGATGTGTGATGAGCTGTTTACACATGTCATGTGTGATGGGGCACTACGTGGCACACTTCCCCTTCACACTTTGCACATGTGTGCATGTAGTACAAACGTGTCAAGCACTGCATCACTGGTATGCCACAGTAACCAACACCCGCAACTGTCCCCTGATGGCAGGTACACGGATAATTTCACCTGACATGTGACGACAAGCGTGCCACGATGTGACTATGTCATGTGTGTGTCATGTGTTCCCATGAGCTTGCAGTTGGTGTTCCGTCAACTCCATCTGCTGCTGCAGCATCCAACTTGTGTCTGTGTGCATATGTGCATGGCACACAATTACGCACACCATGCCACATGTGCAATGCCACGTGACATATGTCTGCATGCATCGAACATGGTATTGCGACCTGAGGACATATCTGCGTTGTCTCAATGTCTGGGTTATCAGCATTTGACATGTACCCCTTCATGGAAAGGTGTGAAATCTGACCTGTGTGTCTAGCTTACCGCCTGCTGGCTGTATGAGATTACATCCTTCAAATGCAGATATGGGGATGTCTGTCACTCCTGTAATGTGTCTGGCTGTTCACTTACCCTGGCACACAGCTCGTTTCATGGCATGTCACGTCGACCTTGCAAATAAACTATTGTAGCTGGCTCTTCGTAGGAGTATCACCTTGCTGGCATACGTGTGCTGGATGTACTGCACAGACCAGACTCTGTATTTAGCAGATGTGTATTAGCTGTTGAACATGTGCTCATTTCATTGACATTGTTGTTGTGATGTACTCGCTCATCGTTATTCCTTCCAAATCTCTGCAGGGCACCGCCTCTCCCCCGACCAATGCCAGACCTGGGTGCCATGCGTGAACATGACTGCATCCGAAGATACCGCTTCTCGCAAGAGTTGATTGAGCGCTTGACCACCCGGCTGGAACCACACCTCCAACTGCGACACAGGTATCCTACTGCTCTGACCCCCAAGATGACGGTGATGGCAGCCCTACATTTTTTTGCCACAGGTACCTTTCAATTCACCATAGCTGATGTCGGTGGCATGTCCCAGACAATGTTCAGCCGTGTCCTGCATGATGTTTTAGAAGCCATGTTGGAGCACCTGGATGAATTCATCCATTTTCCAACTCGTGAGCAGTTGACAGGTGTCAAGGGTGAGTTCTATGCCCTGGGAGGGATGCCTCATGTAATTGGGGCCATTGATGGGACACATGTGGCTTTGGTACCACCACAGGCAAAGGAAGTACCCTTTCGGAACCGCAAACATTATCACTCTATTAATGCCCTTGTGGTGTGTCTACCTAACATGTGGATTTCCCATGTCTGTGCCCGTTTTCCAGGGTCAGCACACGATGCCTACATCATGAGGTGTAGCAGGGTGCCAGAAATGATGCTGCGGCTGCACGCCGAACGAGCATGTCTTGTTGGTGGGTATACTCTGTTTGTCCTCTGTTTAGCGGTATCTTTGTATCTTACGGCATCTCCTGAGCCACTTCTTCACATGATGTTTCCATGTGGGGGACTCTGGCTATCCCAACATGCCATGGCTGATGACGCCTCTCCGCAATCCCAGAACAGCCGCAGAACACCGTTACAACGACGCCCATGGGCATACCAGGCGCGTGATTGAGAGGACGTTTGGACTCCTGAAGAGCCGATTCCGGTGCCTCCACAAGACCGGCGGGTCCCTCCCATATGCCCCGGTGAAGGTCTGCAAAATCTTCCTTGTGTGCTGCATGCTGCACAACATGGCAGTGGAGAAGGCAGTGCCACTCATCTTGGATACCGATGAGCAGGAACATCCACCCATGGAGGATGAAGGGCTTGGGCACGAGGAAAGTGAGGAGGAGGAGGACATCCGGAGTCAGCTCATCCGCGACTTCTTCTCATAATGGTGAGTCCCTGTGTCTGAGTGTGCACGCTTTGAGCCTTGTGTGGCATGTGTTTCAATGTGTGTGTCCAGCTGACTGTGTGCTAAGTGACTTGGAGGTGTGTTCTGATGTGTCATTCAAGTGATGATGTCATTCCACACATTTTAGCATGGACACTAATTTGTTAAATTAGCATGGTGACAACATAATTCCTGACGAGTACATGTCCATGTCTGCCGATAACTAGCTCTTTGCTGACTTGTGGTGTGTCTGTCATCCACAGTTTCTTGCGCATGTCGTCTGCTCGTGTCTTCGTTGGCCTCCAGCTACTCCTCATGATTATTGCAACGTGTGCTGAATCAGTCATTTTGGGTAAGGAGTGCAGCAAGGCATTTTGTGTGTGGTACGTGTTTGGTTTATGTTGGGACTGCTCCTGTGCATGTTGTGTTACCATGCATACCTGTCGACTCACCATGGGGGACATGACATGTGGCATGGCTCCCATGACTTGATATTCACCCTTCCTGACAGTCATCTGTAATGTTTTGTGGAATGTGATGAAGGCATCAATGTGTGTCAAACGTCCCTCAGGAACATACGGGATGCTGATGGTGGACATAGTGTGGGACATCCCCATAAGAGGCTCAATGGCGAATTGCAGACTCTCCGTGTGGAGCAAGGGGTGTTTGGCTCACACACTTCACTTGTGTGCCAACTCAGTAGGATTTTACACTTCTGTGTGTTGCAGGGGGTGTCCAGTGTAGGTCCCACATGGTCAGAGGAATGACCTGTGAGTCTGTTCAAAAGGATGCATTTCCCTTAGTGTGAGCCTGAGTAATAAAGGTGTTCCTCACACTCCAAGGTGCCTCATCTCTGTCAATGCTGGTCTCTTGCCACTTTGCATGCGGCATCTCTGGCATAGTTGTGAAAGATTGTGCAGAGGAGTCCATGTGTAGTTTAGCAACATGCATGCAGTTCCTCATGGATTATGATCCCTATTGTGCATGAAGTCCATGGTTGTGTATGTATTTTGGCATGTTGGTCCACACAATGGGCCATCAACACCTGCTGAGGGTGTGTCTCCTGTGCGCAGCTCGGCCTTCAGTTCCCTGATCTGGTGTCATTCATCTTTGGTGTTTGTGCATGCATTGTCTCTGGGTGTGCCATGTACAACTGGACACTCCTTCCTTTACACACGCCTGTTGCAGTTGTCCTTCAGACATCCTAGTATTTGTCTGCAAATTGTGGCATATTTTCAAGGACATGCCGCCTGCTGCTGCGGACCCTGCAGCAAGGGCCCACAGAGTATCCTGATTTGGCAACACACACGCCTCAAAGATGCTCCTCCCTTCCTCCCTCCACCCATTCATTTGGCTGTCCTCAGCTTGTCTATGCCACAGTTGGCGCCACGCGGTGGTAAAGGCTGGACCATCAGCACATGCAACGTGCACATTGCACGACCCTCGTGTCCTTGCATGACACACATCACACTACAGTCTGATGTAGCAGCCACACTCCAAGCAATGTCCATCCGCAAATCTACCGCATGCTGTCAGACATACCCTAAGCGCACACACGACACGTTTGCATGCTGAGTGTGCTACTACAACTGCCTACACAGCGCTGCCACGCCTTCCAGGCACTGTCACACCAACCAGGTCATGTCCCTCCTACTCCCCACCGGCTCTGTACTCCAGCAAGGCCATGGGAGTGGGACTCAAGGCTTCTGCATGTAGTATGGTGTTGTCGTCTGGCACGTGGCACAGGAATCATCTCTCAGTGTGTCAATCTACAATGTGTCCAGGACCCCCCTCTCCACCATCACATGCGCATCAGCTGGTATGCCATTGACAGCCAGGTGCTCCTCACCCTCACCAAAGATGCAGACATTGCCAGTTCCATTATTCCTGAATGCATGAGATCCATTGATGAATGGCTGTACATGAGCCACCTGAGCCTGGACTTGTACAGGACTGAGGTGATCATCTGAGGATTGTCCCCATACAGCTGGGTCAAGTGCTTGTGTCCCACCCGCAAGAGCCCTGCCCCGGCACCCAGTGGCCACACACACAAGATGGTGTGCATCATGTATTGCTCGCACACATTTGCCATGTCAGTCCACAGCATCTGTACCTCATGCTGCAACGCCCTCTGCATTATGCACATGATCCACAGATAGATCCACTCCAAGGAAAGACAGACCATCCCCCATGTCCACGACAACATCCGTGTCAAATACTGGCCTGGCCTCTATGGAGAACTTACATCCAAACTCCCGGGAAACTTGTCCACATCTAGGGTGCATCTGCACACCTCAGCTTCAACATCCTGCGCCCCAGCCACATCACCGTCCACCATAGATAGCTGCAATGGATCACTGTCTGCTGCAGGATGACCTCAACACTCCCCACCCACACTCAGGAGGCAGTCCACAATCCCGACACAAAACCAACCTTGTACGTCTTGTCATACGAGACCCCGTTGGGCCATCTCCGTGCATCCGACCTTGCCCTGGCCACCATTCTTCACATCCACCGTACTCCAGCATGCAGGACATAGTTCTCCCACCTGCTAACACATACCTGGGACTCCCTCCCCGGGAACCTCCACATGAGCCATGACCTCTACGCCTTAATGATAATCTTCCAAATAGGTCTGTCCGCTCAGTATTGCAAGCCCCCCCTCAGCAGCTTGTGGCCATCACAGGTGAGTGTTCTGCTCCATGCCTGCTTTGAATGATACCTTGTGACCCATGTGTGTCCTGTACCAGACTCAGATCCCAGGGTATGGATGGCTGGAGTTAGTTTAACACTCAGGCATAGTTTGACATTTACACACACATATGTTGTGGAATTAAGCAAAATGACAGCAACGTCTCATGAACCAAATAATATTTTTATTTGCAGTGGGGTACGTGTTTTGGTAGGTGAAATTAGGTGCTCTACCGGGGGAATAGAATGCAAAGTTCACAGAGGGAGATGGTATCTGTTAGACCTGGCACCTTGGCGTGAGTTTCCCTTCCACTTTTTTTGATGGTGTGCCTCGATGTTTTGCTGGTGTTGTCCGCTCAGGGCACTGCGCCACGGCTAATCCGTGCCGCAGTGCAAGTGCTCCCTAGGTAAAGTGTACCTGTAATTGATGCTCATGATTGGTTTATTGGATTCACTGTCAGTCCCCAGTAAAGTGCACCAGGGGTGCCAGGGCTTGTGAATGCCAATGCTGCTGGTGGGCTTGCAGTGCTGGTTGCGCCACCCACAGAAAGCGGCCTTGTAAAATGTGTCTAGGGTCTGCCACCGCAGACCCTGTGCGCGGTCTGGGACCGTTGCGCTGACTACGCAAGTGCCCCCACTTGCCAGTCCCTAAACCTTCCCTTACCTACATATTAGCCACCCCTCTGGTAGGCCCAAGGGCAGGGTGCATTGTAGGCATAAGGTAGGACATGCCCTGATGTGTGTGGCATGTCTTAGTAGTGAATTACAGCCATTTTCGTTTTTCACTATTGAAGGCTACCTGCTCTCCATAGGCCAGAATGGGCTGCTGGAGTCACTACACGCTGTGACCCCAGTGGACTCAGAGAGCATGGTAGAATGTCAAGTTTAGTATGCCTGAACTCAGAATAATAAAATACTTCTTGTAGTCAAGTTTATTTTAATATCCTGGGTTTGTAAATACTACTTTTAGAAAGCTAGTATTTACTGACCTGGCCATTTCAGTCCGCCTCTGCTGTGTGTGTGTGTTCTGCCTAGCAACAGTAAGGAGCAGGGTTGGGGAATCCCCAGAGACAGGTTGGCTGCCAGGTGGTGGGTAGAGAGGTGACACCAGGATGGGTGGGAGGAGTACACCTTGACTCTTGAATAGACCTGTGCTCTGCCACCACAAAGCCGGCGCCGCCCCCTGTGGAGCGGCTGATGTCTCTGCCCTGCTGCTGAAAGGAAAGAGCAGAGTCACCATAACAAAGTGCTCCAGAACTGGACTGAGCCAGGCCCAGGCCCCTCTGGCGCTAAAGAACAAAAGAATCATGGTATAAAAGTAGGAGCCTGGCTCCTAAGAAATCAGAATCCTGTTTTACCACAAAGAACCTCTGCCCGACTAGAAGGAGAAGAAGACGCTGGAGGAGCTGGCCTGCTGCTTGCCTTGCTGAGAAAGGAGAGGAAGAGACTACTGAAAAGACTTTGCTGCTTTGTGCTTTAAACATTCTCCAAGGGCTTGATCTGAGCTTGCCCCCTGAACTGAACCCCAGGACCAGTGGGTTCTCTGTGCTTTTGCTCGTCCTCCGATTCGAGCCGTGTGTGCATCCCGCTGGAAAGAGACTGCGCCCCTCAACGCCCCTCCTAGGGCCGTGACACTCAGGAGCTCGCCTGCCGCAACCCCGTGAGAGCCCCGCTCCGTCCGGAGCCGCTCTCTGTCCCCGGGCTAGGCCGCCTGCGCCCCTGTCACCGCCTGCCACCGGAGCGCGCTGAACGCGCTATCACCCCTCCTGCCGGAAACCGTCCGACGACTGTGATCTACGCCGGGTCATCCAGCTGCACTGACCGTGCCCTGTGACCCCGCTTCGCTATCCCCGGACCTCTCAGGCCGCGCCGCCCCCGCTGTGGAGACCCCCCCTGCACCGCCGTGCTGAGGGTCGCTGGCCGCGCCTGCCTACCTGCCCACACCCGCTGATGGAGGACCCAAGACCACTTCCCAAGCTGAGAGTCGCACCGACCTGTGCCGACTCTCCACATCACGAAAGAAGTTCCAGTATCGGACTCGGGGCCCGCAACGCCTTATTTCCCCGTTCGCAGGAGCCGATCTCTGTGAGTACTGGAACCACAAGTAACATTTGCGAGAGACTCCAAAGTATCCATTTGAAACTACGAACAAAGAACATTTGCCTGCTTTATAACCTGGTGGCATAGCGAAAACGTTATTGGTCTTGTGATAAGTCTGCTGAGATATATATACCTATTTTTACATAAAGAAGCGTATTTTTCTACATATCCAAGTCTGGTGTCCGTTTCTGGGGGGATTGATGTATTTACTGTGTGTGTGATGTGCTTAACCAACAACGCCTGAGGAATCGCCTTGGCTGCTCACGCCACGCACCTAGAGGGTGAGCAAGGGTCATTCACGAGGGGTTATCCTGCGCCCTGACGTAGAGGAGAGGGTTCCTGCCTGACACAAGGGCAACCTTGCGCCAACCAGAGACCCCCAAGTCTAACATTGTTGGCAGCGGCTGGGATTTCGGATTTGCATTTGTAATTTGCATACAGTGAATTATTAATCACCAGATAGTGAGAGCAGACCAAGTAACGCAGCCACAGGTTTTCATTTTTGAACTTTGTTGAGACATCTGCCATTACTGCAACCATGCCTGGCTCACTCTCCGCTGGAAGAGCACTCTCTGTGATTTCTGGAATGGATGAGGTGGATTGGGAGAGACTGGAAGGTTACACGACAGAGCAATTGAAAGGCTACAGTGTAAAATTCCGAGTTCCCCATGCTGGATTCAAGAGGAGGGTCCAGTACACCAAGGCGTTGAGAGCCTGGAAGGAGTCAAGAGACCCACGGAATGCGGGGGACATCGTTCCACCCGACAACCTTGAGGAGCCAAGCAGAGTCCGGTCGCCAGAGGAGCTGGCAGACAGGGCAGCAGACAGGGCGCATGCAATGGAGATGGCAAAGTTGGCAGGACAAATGGAAATGGAAAAGCAGAAGTTGGCCCTGGAGGCACAACAACGTCAAATGGATCATGATATAAGATTGAAGGAGTTGGAGCTGAAGGCGAAAAGTTTGGACACCGCTCCTTCTGGTGGCAGCACTCCACCGGTGCAGGTAGAGTCCAAGGTGTACATCCCCAAAGATGTAGTAAAGGAGTATTTTAGAAAGGATGACATAGGGCAGTGGTTTAGAGCCTATGAGGTGGCCATGTCTTCACACCGGGTCCCTGAGAAAGACTGGGGAGCGGGGTTGTGGGGAAGGTTCCTTGCTGAAGGGCGTGACACACTGTTAGATTTACCCTTAGATCTCCAAGCCTCATACCCCCATATGAAGGAAGCTTTAATGACCAGGTATGGGTTAACTCCTGAGCTATATAGACAGAGGTTCAGGGAGACTAAGAAGATCCCTGAGAGTACGTATGTGGAGTATGTAACTTTTTTCTGCAGAGCACTGGATGGTTGGGTGAAGGGTAGCAAGGTGAATGATTATCAAGGGCTGCTTGATTTAATTGCATGGGAGCACTTGTCCAGTCAATGTTTTCCTGAGCTACGCCAGCACCTGATTGATAGCAAGTTGTCCAACCCGAGGAAACTTGCTGAGGAGGCGGACCGCTGGCTCAGCACCAGGGTCCACAAGGGTCAAGTGGGAGACTCCGCCAAAGGTGGGCAGGGTCCCCAGCAGAAGAGTGGGGGGAACAGGGGTAAACAGAAAGGGTTCCAAAAAGGCCCCCAAAGTAATCCCCAAGGGAACCAGCAGAAGGGTTCTCAGCCTCCCCCACCCCCGCAGCAGAACGGGGCCCCGACAGGTAGACCTGTTCCAAAGGGGCCCTTCAATTGTTACTGGTGTGGTGACCCGGGTCACATTGCCTCTGATCCTAAGTGTCGCCTGTTTGGTAAGACCGCACCCACTGGTGCTCCACCCCGGCAAGTAGCTAATATTAATTTTGGGGAGGAGGTAGCAGTCCAGGGGGGTGGGGGTCCCGGGCAGATGACCCTAGTCTCGCTAGGAGACAGTGAGATGGTCCCTGAAACCTACTTACCCTCTAACACTAAGAAATATGGGCAAGTAGTGACCATCAATGGAAAAAAGGTTGAGGCTCTTAGAGATACAGGAGCCAGCGTGACCTCGGTGAGGCAACACCTGGTGTCTCAAGAGCAGATTGTACCCAATGCCTACTGTAGGGTTGTCAACGCTGACAACATAGAGAGTCGTTGTCCAATGGCTCAAGTTCCCTTTGAGTGGGGGGAGGTCTCTGGTACTCTACAAGTCGCTGTGAGAACTGACATGCCTGTAGACTGTCTGCTAGGGAACGACCTGGAGAGCTCCCCTTGGGAAAAGGTGGAGAAGACCACGCATCTGAGGATGGTGGGTCTACCCGACTGGGCGTGCGTGACCACCCGGTCCATGGCAGCCAGTAGGGGTGTTGAGACGGTCCTGGAGCCTGAGGGAGAGGTCCAGGAACCGGCCTTAGGGAGGAGGCGCAGGAGGCGCGGGAAACCGGCCCCCGAAGTTCCCACGGCCCAGGAGGAAGTAGACCCTGAGGGGGATGCTCTGGAGCCTACCGGGGAACAGATTGCCGAACTGGGAGACCTGCCTGAGCTGACCCATTGGCAGCAAGAAGGAGGTCCCTCCAGGGAGGAATTCTGCAGGGAGCAGAAAGAATGCCCTTCTCTCGTGGGTATGCGGCAACAGGCTGCAGACCAGGCCAATGGTGTTCAGGCCAAAACACACTACGTGTACTGGGAGAGTGACCTCCTGTATTCCGAGCCTAAGGCTGCTGAACCTGGGTCAGCCCGTGTGCTGGTGGTACCCCAGAAGTTCAGAACCTTCCTACTGGGGCTGGCTCATGATGTGCCGTTAGCAGGACATTTGGGGATGGACAAGACCTATGACAGGCTTGTCACCCACTTTTACTGGCCCCAAATGCACAATAATTCAGATTCCTACTGCAGAACCTGTCAGACTTGCCAGGCAAGTGGTAAGAGCGGAGGGAAGCACAAGGCTCCTCTGCAACCTTTCCCTGTGGTCGGTACGCCATTCCAGCGAGTGGGTATTGATATTGTGGGGCCTCTGGACCCCAAGACAGCCCTGGGCAACAGGTTCATCCTGGTCTTGGTGGACCATGCCACCCGGTACCCTGAAGCCATCCCTCTGAGGACAGTGACGGCCCCCGTGGTGGGACGAGCACTGATGGGAATTTTCTCCCGAGTGGGATTCCCTCTAGAGGTGGTGAGCGACAGGGGGACCAATTTCATATCCACATATATGAAATCCCTGTGGAAGGAGTGTGGGGTAACTTACAAGTTCACCACTCCTTACCACCCCCAAGGAAATGGGTTGGTTGAGAGATTCAACCGAACCCTCAAAGGCATGATCATGGGCCTGGACGGTCCAATGAGGCGTAAGTGGGACGTCCTCTTGCCATGCCTGCTCTTCGCTTACCGAGAGGTGCCACAGAAGTCTCTAGGGTTCAGCCCCTTTGAGCTTCTGTATGGTCACCCGGTAAGAGGACCTCTGAGTTTGGTAAAGGAAGGCTGGGAGCAATCTCCCAGGAAACCTCCCCAGAATGTATACAGTTACATGCTGGCCTTCCGAAACCAGACTAGGCGTTTCAGGCAACTTGCTGAGGCAAATCTGGAAGCCAGCCAGGAGGAGATGAAGCGGTGGTACGACCGGAATGCCACTCTGGTAGAGCTTCAACCTGGACAAAAGGTGTGGGTCTTGGCCCCAGTGGAGCCTTGTGCACTTCAGGATAAGTGGACAGGTCCATTTGAGGTTGTGGAGCGCAAAAGTCCTATCACCTACTTGGTGGACATGCAGTCTCCCAGGAACCCTTTGAGGGTCCTACATGTTAACCGCCTTAACCCCTTCAGTGCCCATGACGAGCTGGACTCGTCATGGGCCGCGGTGGCGCTGTGCCCATGACGAGTCCAGCTCGTCATAGACCCCGCCCGCTAATGCAACGGCCGGCACTGGGCGGGGAAAGGGGCGGGCACTGAAGGGGTTAAGCCCCACTTAGAGAGGACCGAAGTGGGCATGCTGCTGGCCACTGATGATGGAATGGAAGAGGAGACCGAGCCTCTTCCGGACCTCTTAGTAGCCTCCGAGAAAGATGGGTCAGTGGATGGAGTTAACCTCTCACCCACCCTGACGCCCGAACAACAGGAAGATTGCCGCCACTTGCTGGGGCAGTTTCCAGAGAGGTTCTCCCTGGTTCCTGGTGTCACAGATTGGTGCGTCCATGATGTGGACACAGGAGACAGCTTACCTGTGAAGCACAAGGCTTACAGGGTAACTGACAGGGTCAGAGCTTGCATCAAGGAGGAGGTCTCCAAGATGCTTGCGCTAGGGGTGGTTGAGTTCTCCAGCAGTCCTTGGTCCAGCCCCGTGGTCTTGGTCCCCAAAGCTGCTGCGCCGGGAGCCACACCTGAACTCCGGTTCTGTGTGGACTACAGAGGACTCAATTCAGTAACGAAGACTGACGCGCACCCCATCTCCAGAGCTGATGAGCTCATTGATCGGCTGGGGGCTGCCCGGTTCCTCAGCACGTTTGATTTAACGTCTGGGTACTGGCAGATCGCCTTGACCGATGGGGCCAAAGAGAGGTCAGCATTCTCTACACCAGATGGGCACTTCCAGTTTCGAGTCATGCCATTTGGAATGAAGAATGCCCCTGCCACCTTTCAGAGGTTGGTCAACCAGGTACTGGTTGGGCTGGATGCGTTCAGTGCCGCCTACCTGGATGACATCGCAGTGTTCAGCGCCACCTGGCCCGAACACCTGCGCCACCTCTGGGAAGTATTGATGGCTCTGCGCCGAGCAGGCCTCACGATCAAGGCAAGCAAGTGCCAGATCGGGCAGGGTTCCGTGGTGTACTTGGGACACCAAGTGGGGAGTGGCAAGGTGGCACCCTTGCAACCCAAAATTGAGACCATCCTGGCTTGGGAACCCCCCAAAATGCAGACCGCAGTGAGGGCCTTCCTGGGGCTCACTGGGTACTACAGGAGGTTTGTCAAGGGCTATGGAACGATCGTTGCCCCCTTGACAGAGCTGACTTCCAAGAAGCAGCCCAGGAACGTGATCTGGACTGACACCTGTCAGAAAGCTTTCGGCACCCTGAAGACTGCCATGTGCACGGCGCCCGTGCTCTTGGCCCCTGACTTCTCCAAGGAATTCCTAGTGCAGACAGACGCTTCAGAGCATGGTGTAGGGGCTGTTCTCTCACAGATGACTGAGGAGGGCTGGGACCAACCCGTAGCCTTCATCAGTAGGAGGTTACTTCCACGGGAAAGTAGGTGGAGTGCAATTGAGCAAGAAGCATTTGCTGTGGTCTGGGTGCTGAAGAAGCTAAGACCCTACTTGTTTGGGTCTCACTTCCGGGTTCAGACGGACCACAGGCCCCTCAGATGGTTGATGCAAATGAGGGGTGAGAACCCGAAGCTGTTGAGGTGGTCCATCTCCCTACAGGGTATGGACTTTACGGTGGAACACCGTCCTGGTACAGATCACGCCAACGCTGACGGTCTGTCCAGGTATTTCCACCTTAGTGACGAGGAACCCCCTGGGCAAGGGTAGTTCTCCCCACATTTCAGCTGGAGGGGACACGTGTTAGACCTGGCACCTTGGCGGGAGTTTCCCTTCCACTTTTTTTGATGGTGTGCCTCGATGTTTTGCTGGTGTTGTCCGCTCAGGGCACTGCGCCACGGCTAATCCGTGCCGCAGTGCAAGTGCTCCCTAGGTAAAGTGTACCTGTAATTGATGCTCATGATTGGTTTATTGGATTCACTGTCAGTCCCCAGTAAAGTGCACCAGGGGTGCCAGGGCTTGTGAATGCCAATGCTGCTGGTGGGCTTGCAGCGCTGGTTGCGCCACCCACAGAAAGCGGCCTTGTAAAATGTGTCTAGGGTCTGCCACCGCAGACCCTGTGCGCGGTCTAGGACCGTTGCGCTGACTACGCAAGTGCCCCCACTTGCCAGTCCCTAAACCTTCCCTTACCTACATATTTGCCACCCCTCTGGTAGGCCCAAGTGCAGGGTGCATTGTAGGCATAAGGTAGGACATGCCCTGATGTGTGTGGCATGTCTTAGTAGTGAATTACAGCCATTTTCGTTTTTCACTATTGAAGGCTACCTGCTCTCCATAGGCCAGAATGGGCTGCTGGAGTCACTACACGCTGTGACCCCAGTGGACTCAGAGAGCATGGTAGAATGTCAAGTTTAGTATGCCTGAACTCAGAATAATAAAATACTTCTTGTAGTCAAGTTTATTTTAATATCCTGGGTTTGTAAATACTACTTTTAGAAAGTTAGTATTTACTGACCTGGCCATTTCAGTCCGCCTCTGCTGTGTGTGTATGTTCTGCCTAGCAACAGTAAGGAGCAGGGTTGGGGAATCCCCAGAGACAGGTTGGCTGCCAGGTGGTGGGTAGAGAGGTGACACCAGGATGGGTGGGAGGAGTACACCTTGACTCTTGAATAGACCTGTGCTCTGCCACCACAAAGCCGGCGCCGCCCCCTGTGGAGCGGCTGATGTCTCTGCCCTGCTGCTGAAAGGAAAGAGCAGAGTCACCATAACAAAGTGCTCCAGAACTGGACTGAGCCAGGCCCAGGCCCCCCTGGCGCTAAAGAACAAAAGAATCATGGTATAAAAGTAGGAGCCTGGCTCCTAAGAAATCAGAATCCTGTTTTACCACAAAGAACCTCTGCCCGACTAGAAGGAGAAGAAGACGCTGGAGGAACTGGCCTGCTGCTTGCCTTGCTGAGAAAGGAGAGGAAGAGACTACTGAAAAGACTTTGCTGCTTTGTGCTTTAAACATTCTCCAAGGGCTTGATCTGAGCTTGCCCCCTGAACTGAACCCCAGGACCAGTGGGTTCTCTGTGCTTTTGCTCGTCCTCCGATTCGAGCCGTGTGTGCATCCTGCTGGAAAGAGACTGCGCCCCTCAACGCCCCTCCTAGGGCCGTGACACTCAGGAGCTCGCCTGCCACAACCCCGTGAGAGCCCCGCTCCGTCCGGAGCCGCTCTCTGTCCCCGGGCTAGGCCGCCTGCGCCCCTGTCACCGCCTGCCACTGGAGCGCGCTGAACGAGCTATCACCCCTCCTGCCGGAAACCGTCCGACGACTGTGATCTACGCCGGGTCATCCAGCTGCACTGACCGTGCCCTGTGACCCCGCTTCGCTATCCCCGGACCTCTCAGGCCGCGCCGCCCCCGCTGTGGAGACCCCCCCTGCACCGCCGTGCTGAGGGTCGCTGGCCGCGCCTGCCTACCTGCCCACACCCGCTGATGGAGGACCCAAGACCACTTCCCAAGCTGAGAGTCGCACCGACCTGTGCCGACTCTCCACATCACGAAAGAAGTTCCAGTATCGGGCTCGGGGCCCGCAACGCCTTATTTCCCCGTTCGCAGGAGCCGATCTCTGTGAGTACTGGAACCACAAGTAACATTTGCGAGAGACTCCAAAGTATCCATTTGAAACTACGAACAAAGAACATTTGCCTGCTTTATAACCTGGTGGCATAGCGAAAACGTTATTGGTCTTGTGATAAGTCTGCTGAGATATATATACCTATTTTTACATAAAGAAGCGTATTTTTCTACATATCCAAGTCTGGTGTCCGTTTCTGGGGGGATTGATGTATTTACTGTATGTATGATTGTAAGTGCTTAACCAACAACGCCTGAGGAATCGCCTTGGCTGCTCACGCCACGCACCTAGAGGGTGAGCAAGGGTCATTCACGAGGGGTTATCCTGCGCCCTGACGTAGAGGAGAGGGTTCCTGCCTGACACAAGGGCAACCTTGCGCCAACCAGAGACCCCCAAGTCTAACAGTATCCTTGGCATTGGAAGTCATCAGAGTCCAGAGCACAGTGTTGGTCATCATTGGTCAGACTGTGACCAGCAAGTCCATGTGGCAGAGAATGTCATTGCAGGAGGTGCTGCTGTTGCGCCAGAGGGCCAGGTGCCAGGCCAGGTCACCTGGGAGATGTTGATGGTCCGCTGACTCTCACGGTCTTTTCCGTGGACGACCAACCTTCCTCCGGGGACCCTCAGATGCAGGCCTTGACGATGTTTGGGACGCTCCGTCGGATGAATCCTCCTCCTCCTCCCTCCCTGTGGCTGGTGCTGGTCTGCGCCTGCTGTCACAGGGAGGGTTGCCCATGTTGTCGGCAATCCGATGTAGTGAATGGCTCATGTCCCTTTGCACCGTCAGGAGCTCAGCCTGTCTTGCCTCCATCCGTCCTTGGTGTTGTTGTTGACTGGCATGTTGCTTGGCCTGCATGTTCTTGATCTCGTTGAGGGTCCCCTGCATCTCTGTGAGTCTTGACACTACCTGGCTGATGCACCTGGTGTCACGCCGGTATGTGTCCAGGATGTGGCGTATGTGGGACATACCGGTTCCCTCAGCTGGCTGGTCAGGTTCACGCCTCCGCCTGCCTCCACTCCCACCACCCCTGCCCACTTGAGCCTGGCCTGCCGTTGTGGGCACATCGGGTCTACGGGACCCCTGAGGGATGGCATTTGCAGGGTTGCCTGCCTCCTCCTGGGTGCCCGGAGAACCTTGTCCCTCCTGGTCAGACTGGCTGTGTTGTTCAGTGCGAGCAGGGCTCCTGGGTGTCTCCTGGGATGTGGCAGCAATGGGGGTGGTGGTTGGCACAGATGTACCTGACGCAGGTGCTGCAGGGGCTTGGGCACCAGAGGGGCCAGGTTGGTCGGGATAATCCACGGAGTGGTGAGAGTCGTGGCTGCCGGTGGGGTCATCTTCACGCTGAGCCGGGGACTGTGATTGTTCCCCCCCAGTGTTGGGGGGAGATCCACAACGTTGCCCAGTGTGTGAGAGAGAGACAATGTTAATGCTGTTTCATGCGACATTCATGTTTCATACATATTCAAGATGTCACAGTTCCTCCAGGTAGTTGGATGTGCCTAGCATTCCTCTCAATGTCCCCTTGGGGATGGGTATGTTGCGGGGGACAGATTGACATGTTCTCCTGAGTGTTTGACCTGTAGAATTTTGGCTAGGATGCTTATTTGGCTATGGATTGGTCTTGTGTCACATGTCCATTGTGAGAGTGTGTAAATCCGTTGCCTGCCCCGGTGGTGTGTGCTTGTGTAAGGGGGGTGTGTGTGACCGGGACTGCTGTTGGGTGTAGTGTGAGTTGGCATTTGGTCTCCCAGGTGATGTGTGTGTCCCCTCATGGTGAATGCTGGCATGACAGTGAGTGTGAGTTCCTGTGCTAGTTACCTGTGCTTGTGGAGTTGGTGTTTGAGTGTACAGTGGTCCCAGGAAGGCCTTGTGCTGCATACAGCAGGGCCAAGTGCCAGCTACCTTGTCAGTACTTTGCCAGTCCCGGTGCATTGTGCATGGGTATGTACCTATGCCATATGGGCTGAGAGCATTGGTGTCTGCTTCTCATTTTCACAATGTGTTGTGTGAGGCCCACCCTCCCAGCCTCCCGGACATCCAGTCTTGGGTTTGTGGTTGGTGTAGCCTGGGACATGGCATTGGCTTGATTTGTGAATGGTGCATGGAGACGTTGGTGGCATGAGCGTGGTTTTTGAGTGTGGTTGTGTGCGGTGAGTGCTTGGAGGAAGCTGCATGCATTTGGTGTATTTGTGGTGTGGACCCCATTGCCCACATGTTACGTAAGTTGTGTTTGTACTCACCAGGCTCTGCGACTCCTTCAACTCCGTGTACTCCCACCGGCAGAAGCAGGGCCATCACCTTCTCCTCCCAGGGATGGTAGTGTACGGGTCTGCGGGGCAGCCCGCCTCCAGTGATGTTACTCTAGGCATATTCCTCCTTCATCTTCCTCTTGACTGCCCTGCACAGATCGTACCACCTGGCTTGGCATTCATGCCTGGTCCTTCGGATGGGCGCAACTGCATTCACCTTATCGACGATCCTCTGCCACAGGCTGGTTTTTCGGGCTATGCTGGTCTGTCTGACCAATGTTCCAAACAGCTGTGGCTTGACTCTGATGACTTCGTTGACAAGGAGCTCCAGCTCCGCCCTTGTGAATTTTGGATTCTTGTCTGTGGGCATGGTGTGGGGTGTGGGTGTGGATGGTTGTGGGTGTGTGGGTGTGAATGTGACGTGTGTGTGTGTGAATGTGAGTGGGGTGTTTGTGAAGGAGGTTGTGTGAAGGTGTGTGAGTTAAGGTGTAGTTAAGGGATCAGTAAGGTGCAGTTGTTTGTGAGTGGGGTCTGGCAGCAGTGGGTCTGTTGCAAAGGCTCATGGGTTGTGTGTGTGGGCCCTTTTTATTGGTCCATTTTTGGGTGTGGGTGTGTTTGAATTTTGGTGGGTGTGTTATAAGAGGTGGTTGTGAGTGTGGGCCTCTGTTTGCCTGTTTGGATGTGCCAGGTCAGTCTTTGAGATGTATTTTGTCATGTAGACGTGTTTTGTGGTGTTGTGCGAGTCGAATTGACCCTCCTTGTGCTGTGTTACAGTGTCCTGGTTCTGTACGAGTATATTTTGCGTAGGTACGGTCCGTACATACGTGATGCTGGGTGAGGGTGCTGGGGTACGGGGTTGGGGTGCTGCGCGTACATGCGGTGGGGGTACAATGCGTACAGGTACGGGCCTGGGGCGATGGGGGTACAGCGCGTACAGGTGCCGGGCTGGGGCGGTGGGGCTACGGCGCGTACAGGTGCGGGCCTGGGGTACCCGCGTACATGGGGGGTATGGCGCGTACATGCGGGGGTACGGCGCGTACAGGTGCAGGCCTGGGGCGGTGGGGGTATGGCGCGTACAGGTGCGGGCCTGGGGCGGTGGGTGTATGGCACATACAGGTGCGGGCCTGGGGTACCCGTGTACATGGGGGGGTACGGTGCGTACATGCGGGGGTACGCCGCGTACAGGTGCGGGCCTGGAGTACATGCGTACATGGGGGGTACGGCATGTACATGCGGGGGTACAGCATGTACATGTGGGGGTACGGCACATACAGGTGCGGGCCAGGGGTACCCACATACATGGGGGGTACGGCACATACATGCGGGGGTACGGCACGTACAGGTGCGGGCCAGGGGTACCCGCGTACATGGGGGGTACAGCACGTACATGCGGGGGTACGGTGCATACAGGTGCATGCCTGGAGTACCCGCGTACATGGGGTGGGGGTACGGCATGTACATGCTGGGGTACGGCGCTTACTGGGGGGGTACGGCGCGTACGTGTGCGGGCCTGGGGTACAGTGCGGACAGGGGGGTGTACGGTGCTGACATATTGGGGGGTGGGGGGCTGTACGGCTCGTACACGGGCACAAGTTTACCCGTGTACATGTATGCTTCTGCGTTGGCTCCGTACGGGGCCTTTTACATGCGGTTGTGTATTCGGACGGGCGGTATGAATCGTACTTGCGCGTTCGGACTTTTGTTTTACGATTTGCACGTAAAAATGTCCGGCTCCCTCTCGTACACTTTTCACGAGGCCATTCGGATGTAAAAAATTCCGACTCCCTCTCGTAGACATTTCCTGACGCTATTCGTAGGTATTTTTCACGTCCGAATCGTACTTGGCCGTTTGTACGGTACTTGTACGATTCGTTCGTAAAAATATACGGATACGAGTCGGACTGTAAATTTTTTTGATGGATCAGAATCGGCACCATAGTATTTCTTGTAGTCTCCTATTAAGTATATTTTATGGAGAAGGCAGTTTTCGATATTAATTGTCGAATTATGACATAGTTCTTCCACAAGGCCCCCCTATCAAACATTTGAATAGCAATCCTCATTTTAAGGGTGCAGAGATTACAGGTAAACATTTTGTGTCTCTCAAGTTCCTAGACACTGCGTTTTCAGACAGACATAATTGGACTTGTTTGATTTCAGATGTTGTAAATACATTTTTGGATTAGGTGGAGGATAGATGGAGAGACCTAAAATCTCAAACTGAAATGGATAAGGATCTCAAAAATCACAAGTGAAGTAGAGAAGAAATTGAACACCAGGAAAAAGGAAATGTACTTGCCTGAGTTATAGATTGGGAACACAAGAAAAAATGGTGTATACATGTTGATCAGAGTTATATAGATCTGTTGTTTCTAGGGAAGAGTAAATCTGACCACACTTTTGAAGCAAGAGGGAAACATTCTCATTTCCTGGAGTAACAGAATGCTGTGATTTCCAGAGTCTATTTTATTTGTAGACAAAATGCATATTTCAGCTTGCGTCATGGATGCCATGGTACTTGTTATTATGGTATAGTTTTCCCAAAGATTTATCATGTGGAATATTTTAATGATTATGTATGGGAAGAGAAATCCAGAACCAAATGAGGTGTTTGTGCAGCAGGTTCACTGATAAGAATATTGATGTAAAAAATATAGAAGTAAAAAATATTGAGGTAAGAATATAGAATGCAAAAATATCAACTCCCTATACTTAAATAGATAAGTACAAAAATATCAGGAAAAAGATATCCATTTCAAAAATATAGTTGTACAAAATATAAATTTTTATATATATATTTAAATTCACTGACCATGTCATGAGTGATGTAATATGTGACGTCATCAGCAGTGGATTGCGGGCGCGCGAGTTATAGTTAGCTGAACTAACTATAACGGGGGAATTTCAATGGTTTTGTACGAGTGAAATGTCCAGCTAACCATAACATGTGTGAAACCTATGGTTTTTTCAGTGAATTTGCACGTTTTTTTAAATACTAATTCCTAACTATAACATGTGTGAAACCTATGGTTTTTTCAGTGAATTTGCAAGGTTTTTTAAATGCTAATTCCTAACTATAACGTGTGTGAAACCTATGGTTTTTTCAGTGAATTTGCAAGGTTTTTTCAATGCTAATTCCTAACTATAACGTGTGTGAAACCTATGGTTTTTTCAGTGAATTTGCAAGGTTTTTTAAATGCTAATTCCTAACTATAACGTGTGTGAAACCTATGTTTTTTTCAGTGAATTTCAAAGGTTTTTTAAATCCTAATTCCTAACTATAACGTGTGTGAAACCTATGTTTTTTTTTACTGAATTTGTAAGTTTTTTTAAATGCTAATTTATGTATGTATTATTATATTTTGTATATATTTATTTTACAATAAATTACCTATGTATATAGTTATAGATTGACTGTATCCTGTAATATGGAATGGCTCAGCTCTTTTTATTTTTTGAATTTGGGTAAAGTTGAACAGCATAGTTAATATCTTCTATAAACTTATAAACAGTTTAATTTTTTTTAGGGTTTTTGACAGTGCGCGCACCGGCAAAATCAAAAGCATTTTTTTTCCTCTTGTGGGTCCTTTTGAGACCCTGTGACAAGGCCTAGGGCGTTAGGAAGTGTCTTCCGTTACTTGTTTTCACATTCTTAACTTTTCTCTTTGGCTATCTTCTGCCGCGGGGGTGCGCACACCGTGCGCGCACCGTCTCTCTGTGCGCATGCGTGCTTCGTGTGCGCATGCGTGCGTGCTCCGTGCATGCTCCATGCATGCTCCGAGTGCGCATGCGTGCGTGCTCCGTGTGCGTATGCGTGCGTGTTCTGTGCCGCACGGTACGCGCACGGTGCGCGCACGGTGCACGTACGGTGCGCACACGACTGATTATGAAACAACACTTTTCATTGGTTCATAGTAGTTTCAGTTCCAGAATCTTCAAACACCACATCCACTCCCCTCATTATTTCTTCTTATTTTCTGGGAGAAGGAGCTGAACAGCAATGGCAGAACAGCAGACTTCTTCAGAGAGTGAGGAGGAGACCTTTGTGGCAGCAAGGCAGAGGAAACAAAAGGACTCTTTCATCTGGAAGTTCTTTACTTTTCCAGAGGGTCAGAAGAAGGTGAATGCCCCAAAAGTCACCTGCACTGTTTGTGGAGTTGTTTTGTCTCGAGGAGATCCTAAAAAAAAATACTCCTTTAGTATTTATACTATGTTGAGGGACTTTCAAACAGTGCATCCTGTGTCTTATGCACGTGAGTGTAGAACAGCCACAAGAGACAACCCTCCAGGTCCTCAGCCGAGCACATCTTCTGCGGCCGCAGAATCACCTGGTTCCAGACCTCTGGATATCCACCCTCTGTTCCAGAGGGTTCATATCCGGTGCAATGTTTGCAATGTTGTTCTCTGTTATGGTGAGAGCAGCATTAACCTGATAGAGAATAAAATCCAACAGCACAAATGCACCACCCCATAATTTCTTTTTTTTTTTTTTTTGTTCCTGGTGAACAGTTTTTCATTTTTTTTATTTTTTTTTGCTGCTCCACCCCATAATTTTTTTATTTTATTTTTTGTTCCTGGTGAACAGTTTTTCATTTTTATTTTTTTTTGCTGCTCGACAAAAAAAACAGTCCTTTTCAGAACTCACTTCACTTCTCCAAGAAGAGCTATATTCTTAATATACTGTGTTGTAATTTTATTGAATGAATGTGTAGTGTATACATGAATGATTGAAATGATTGAAATGACTGAGTGAAGAGGAAATGACTGACAGAATGAGTGAGAAAAGGAAAGTATGATCAGTCATGAAAGGGAAGTGAAAGACTGACTGCAACAAAAGGACTAAAGGTAGAGGATACAGGTAAGAAAAGTGAATGAGTAAGGGAATGGCAGTGAGTAATGGAGAGTGAGGGAGGGGTGAGTGAGAAAAGGGGAGTAAGGGACGGAGATAGGAAAAGGGAGTAACAGATGAAGCGGATGCAGTACAGCAGGGTAAAGGGATTGAAAGTAAGAGAAGTGGAGTGATGGTGAGATAACAGGTATGAGGATTAGAAAAGGGGGTAAGGGAAAGTGAGAGATGGGGAGTGAGGGGATGGAGGGATTTAGGAAACTGGAGTGAGAGAAAGGGAGTCAGGATTTCAATGAGCAAAGCAGAGTGAGGGAGAGTGAAGGAAAGAATGCGAAAAGGTGAAGGGGTGTGAGATACAGACAGGAGGAAGTGAAGTAGGAGAATAGGAGTGACTATGAGAAAAGGATAGTGACAGTTAGGGAAGGTGAGGGAAGGAGAATGACGGAGAAGGTTAAAAAATTAAGATAGATGGAAAATGAGTGATGGAAAGAGGAGGAGTGGTAGAAACAGAGGGGCAGATTTATAACAAACTAACGCAGCACGGTGCAGCAAGTCATTTTGCTGCGCCGTGCTGCGTTAGTTTCGAAGCACAGAGATGCGACATATTTACAAGAATATGTCGCATCTCTATGCTTCCCCTGCGCTGGCGCACAAACTGCAGCCATGCGCCGGCGCAGGCTCCCTTGCACCATGCTGCAAGGATGCCTGCGTGGTGGGGAGATTGTTCTTGTGCAGGAAGGGACACCTTCCTGCACAAAAACAATCACAAGAGGCTTTTTCCTCTTTCAATGTGTGCTGTAGCATGCAGCACGCACTGAAAGAGGAAAAAACGAGGAGAAATGAAAACATTTCTCCTCGTTGTGCCTCGCTACGCCACCTCTAGGGTGGCGTAGCATTCACACGTATCTCCAGAGTTACGATTTCTCGCAAATCTGGAGATGTGTCTAGTTCTATGGGTGTTGCGTGGGAACACCCACAACAACACCCATGGAACGCCCCTTCAATGCACAGGGTGGCTTTTCCTCTCCTTGTAAATATGGAAGAGCCCCCTGCGCCACCAGTACGTCATGAAAAGTGACTTAGTGGTGGCGCAGAGGGCTTGTAAATCTGCCCCAGAGATGTTAAGGTAATTAAGGGTAAGTCAGACAAAGGGAGGGAGACAGAAACAGAGACAGAGAGCAAGGAACTGAGAAGGAGTAAGGCAGTTAGAATGACTGAGACATATGGAGACAGGGAGAGGAACATGGGTGAAAAAATAGTGATGGAGGCAGTAAACCTAGGGGAGTAGTAGAGAAGGAGTGAGGGAGTTACGAAAGAGCAGTAAAGGAAGAAGAGAGAGGGAAGGGCAATGAGAAAAGCAGAGTGAGGAGAAGTGAAGAAAAGGGAGCATGAAAGTGAAGGGGTGAGAAATACAGATATTTTAAACTTACCTGACCAACAAAATAACTTAATTAGAAATAAATGGGTTTTTTTTAATTACAAGAAAAATAGATTCAATTTCCTAAATTTTCTTTCTCGATCTGAAAAAAAAGAAAAAATGTAGTAATATTTAACAATACATTTTAGAATACAGTACACATATTTTCATATTTAACAAAGTAATGTTTTGCCCTTTTTTTGCTGTTTTCAGAATATATTGAATTTCACTGAAAATAGTGATATCAATTGCATTCATCACTTAACAGCGGGCAAAAAAATTAACAATCTGAAGGATTGTTTAAAAAAGCCCTGAATCTATCCTCAGTAAAACATACCTTGATAGAAATGTAACATATATATTAAAAATATCTTCTAAGAACAATAACTATTTGCAATAAATAACGTCTGTAAATCTTGTTGCTTAAGCACATACACCAAAATAATATCGGTCAAAGAAGTCCACAATAGGAATATTTACCTTTCCATGAGGCCAAATGGTAATTTTTAAACTCTTTTTAGGTGAAATATCCAATGGTAATCTTATAAAATCTAAATAATGGTTTCTTCAGATGCTGCAATTTGTATCTAAAATTTTGGTTTTAGAAAAATTAAGTAGGAATTTGGTAATTCTGCAGGCAAACGTTGCTTGAAAATCAATTGAGAATCATTACACAGTGTCCAGCCTTTTTCACATTTTAGATAAACTGTGTAATGACCAGATGTTATAGAAGGTCCATCATGGAAAATTATTGCAACTGCAACAAAAGTCTTTCCTGATATTGATAATTGATTTCCTGTAAACTTCTTTATTATAAGTGTCCAATTTTGTTCCATCAGCTCTACAACGTTGCATCATTAAAATTATATACTGTCCATATTTCTTTAAAAATAACGTTGATAACATTTCTGATTTACATTGAGAACATTCCATATTGTGATTTGCATCTTTAACTAATTTACGAAAAGTCACTGCTTTACTCTCTGGTAATGTTAAATGTATAAACCTTTCAGAATCAACATTAGTGCTGTATGTGTTCATACAGTTTTCACAACAATGTTCCCATTTATAAGAGAGACCAAACATATTTTCTATTTCTACCCCTTCATCTTCCAGTACCATAAGCATATACATTAAGAATTCCTGTGCATCTTACTGGACATTTTCCGTAAACTGTGTACATCCAGAACATACATCTAAAAGATTTCTAACATCAGATGCACTTTCTACTTTAGTTTTATCATTACTCAGCTTCTCATAAAGGAACTCAGCGGAGAACAAAATCTTTTTTCATGATTTAGTATTATCTGATCTTGCAAACTTTCAAGATAAAATACAACATTCAGCACTACATTAGCGTAGCAGTTGACACCAGAGCTATTTTCAAAATGACAACCAACAACCTCTTCAACATTGTCCTTTTTCTTTTTGCTTGCAATCACATCACTCTCCTTTTGTTTTCTCTTCTGTACATCCTCATTACAGATATTCTCAATTCTCCTTTTCCGACAAACAACACGTTTTTCAAACACATGATACTGACCTAAATGAGGAGCATAGCTTCTTCTTAATCTATTATACTCCTTTAAACAATTTGCATCAGCACTAACTTTTGAGTCATCAAAGTCTATCATGAATAAACCAGATAATTGTTTCACTTGTGACAAAGCAACATATGCCATACCTTCTTTAAACACACTAGATCCAATGTTTACAAAAGCACTAGCTACAGTTAATCCTTGAGATTTGTGAATAGTTACAGCATATGCTAGAGAAAATGGAAACTGCTTCCTACGTACATATAAGTCTTTCACAAGCAAAAAACGAACTGAACAACGACTAATGTCTTTAACCTCTTCAATCTGATCAAATTTTATTTTTAAAAATTCAATTCCATCTTTTTTCTGGTAGTTAACAAAACCCACAACTTTACCCATAGCTCCATTCACTAAACCTTTTTCTACATTCAAATTACGTCTTAAAATTACTCGACAGTTCATACATACATAAAGATTCTTTTCTAAACCAGCTGTTTTCGATATGGTTTTCTCTAGAGAATCCAATTTAGTTTTCAATTTGCCTGTCAATGTAATAGTTATTCCTTCATGCTGTATTTTATCCACGGCTTCCATTTTCATAATCTCTTCATTTTCCAATTTCAAAAGTTCTTCATTGAATATAGAGCATTCATGTAGTGTTGGCATTAAGCAGATAACAGTATTTTTTTCTGCAATTTTCTTCTATATTTTCTCTGGAACTATTTGTTCTGTTGGAAACAAATTACATAGCAATCGACTCTGTAAAGCTTTTCTGCCATTTTCTGTGAGTAGTCCAATTCTGATATTTTGAGAATACTTGCATAATCATCATAATTTGCTTGCCGCATATTGGTAATGAGTTCTTTGTACTCAAAGTATGACCAAATATTCACATTACCTATACTTCCTAACGACTTTTTCGTGTCTTCATGTGTAACAGTATTAAATACTGGCTGTCCTTTAACTGGAGTGAGCTGCAGTAGATCCCCAAAAACTATAACATGTTTTCCTCCAAATAACACGTCATAGTCTGTCTTTAGAATTTGCTGCATTCTTAAATGCACAAAGGCAAGCATTAAGTTTGATACCATGCTTACCTCATCAATAATGAGAACTTTCATTTTCTTCAAAAGTCTTGAAACTTCAAAACATGCTTCTCCTGTTAGCTTGTGGTATTCTATTTTGTTCTCATGCTCTACTGGTAACATTAGCAAACGATGTAAGGTAATTCCTTTTATGTTATATGCTGCTAACCCAGTTGGAGCAGTGACAACACAAGACAAAGGTGAATCAGTTTTTTTCTGTAGGTAGCTTCTAATTACTTTAATTAAGAAACTTTTTCCAGTTCCAGCTTGTCCACTCACATACATTCTGATTGGTTCAAATGCTGTGCATGAGCACTCTTTATTTTCATGTAGTAATCCATGATCAATTTGTTTTGTGACTTCTTCATAAATTTGTTGTTGTTCATCATTCAGTTGTTGTTCCAAATTTGGTAAATCTATTAAATCTTCCTGAGCTTGATTCATAGCTGTTTCCACTTCAGTCATGGCTATTGCAGCTTCATTTTCTACGATTGGTTGTCCTAGGGGCTCTTGACTGAGCGTACCAGAACTTTGACTGTCTTGAGAACTGTCTCTAGCTACTTCAGCTGCAATTGTAGCTTCTTGTTCAATTTCTTCATTTAACATTTGTACATAATTTGAGAAAGTACTGCATTCTATGTTATCTTTGCATGCATTAAAGGAATCTTCATAGCTCTGAAAATCTCCAAGTAATTCATCCTCTGAACGCCATGGTTTAAACAGCTGTAAAAGTGCTAAGTAGTAAAATTCCTTTTTGTCAGTAGTGTCGCAACTCAGCTTCCTGTGATTAATCAAACTTCCCACCAATGACTTTATATTTTCCATTGTTGATGTCTTCTGTGGCATTCCATTTATAAATGTAGTTCTGCAGCACTTCATAGAGACACATGTTCTCAAGATGATGACTTCTGTTTGGGTAATATGTGTCCAACATATTTGTTTTCAAAATGTCTGTACTTTCTGTTTCGTTCTCTGCTAAATATTCAATTTCTCGAATAGATTTCAGTACCCGATTTCGCATTCCTGCAAGGCCTAAATTTACCCAAATTATTCTTCTGGATTTGGAGTACAGACTTGCAGATGATAACCTATCTGAGCATTCGTATGAGCCAATTTCTCGATGCGATAACATCTTTAAACTGAAACTGTATAGCTTTTTACTGACAGTCTTCTTGTGAGAAATCTCTTCCCACATTTCTTTCAATTCCGTTTTCTCAGATTTAGTGATGTCAGATGTGACATACCGAGCAACAGCAATAGAATTGTCAGCTACATTCTGAATATCCATGTTAGCATTCCACATGGATAAAATGACTGGGTTGTAGTCATTTATATATTTTGACTCTTCTTTTCTTCTTAGGGTGTAGGTATTTTTCGGAGATTTTCTTGTAATGGTATGTCGCACAGCTGACATAAAACTGTTTACTCTTCCTTTTGAAAGAACAGGTCGGGGAAATCCAAATCGACATTTTGGTGCCAATTCCGATCCGGTAAAAACCGGGTACGAACCGTCGGACGGAGCCATTTCTCCGTCCGACTCGTACCCGGTGCGAAATCCATCCGAAAATGCAAGTACGATTCGTACGGAAACACCATTTCCGTACGAATCGAACAAAACACCGACCGAACATAATCGAAACACAATTCCGATCCTGAAAAGCGCCGACCTGACGTCGGTACGCATCCAGCCTACGTTTCACGAACCAGGAAGTACGATTCGAACCGACGTCATCCCGCACGGAAAATATTTACCGGCTGCCAAAAGCTGCCGGGAAAGCAGGACGACACACGCAAGGAGCAGCTGGACGCGATGAACAGACATGGACCCGAACCTACGTGCCATCCCTGCCCTCCTAGCAGTCCACCTGGCGTACAGGAACCGACGCAGACGCCGCAGAAGGTCAGCACAAGAACCAGGGGCAAAGGGGGGGGCAGGGGCAGGACACACATCACCAACACATGGTACCAAATCACACATGGCCTGGACATACCTGACCATCAGGGCCTGGTCACTTCCAGGGATGGGGGCGAGGCCAGCAACGCAAGCGTCCACCACAACGGAAGTGGATGGTCACGCGAACCGGTACGTACCCTACCCAGGCCGCAAGAGCGTGGGTACGGAACGTACCACGCGTCCCCCTACATCACTCCAACAATGGCGGTACGGCCCGTACCCACGTCAGAAAGGCCTTGGTACGGCTCGTACCAGCATTGCTGGGGTCATGTAGGGGTACGCGTGGTACGACCCGTAGCCACGCCCCCAAGGCCTGTGTACGGTGCGGACCCCACGGCACCGCAACAATGGGGGGATGCACCGTACCCACCCACCAAAGGCATGGGTACGGGCCGTACCCAGGCACGCAGAGCGTGGGTAGGGGTATGTACGGACCGTACCCCCACCCGTGGAAGTACGAACCGTACCCCCACCCGTGTATGTACGGCCCGTACCCCCACCCGTGTATGTACGCACCGAACCCCCACCCCAGCAGTGTATGTACGCCCCGAACCCCCACCCGTGTATGTACGCCCCGAACCCCACCCATGTATGTACGCACCGAACCCCCACCCGTGTATGTACGCCCGATCCCCCACCCGTGTATGTACGCACCGACCCCCCACCCGTGTATGTACGCACCGAACCCCCACCCCAGCAGTGTATGTACGCCCCGAACCCCCACCCATGTATGTACGCCCTGAACCCCCACCCGTGTATGTAAGCACCGAACCCCCACCCGTGTATGTACGCCCCGATCCCCCACCCGTGTATGTACGCACCGAACCACCACCCTTGTATGTACGCCCCGATCCCCCACTCCAGCAGTGTATGTACGCCCCGAACCCCCACCCGTGTATGTACGCCCCGACCCCCCACCCGTGTATGTACGCACCGAACCCCCACCCCAGCAGTGTATGTACACCCCGAACCCCCACCCGTGTATGTACGCCCCGAACCCCCACCCGTGTATGTACGCACCGAACCACCACCCGTGTATGTACGCCCCGATCCCCCACCCCAGCAGTGTATCTACGCCCCGACCCCCCACCCGTGTATGTACGCACCGAACCCCCACTCGTGTAAGTACGCCCCGAACCCCCACCCGTGTATGTACGCACCGAACCCCCACCCCAGCAGTGTATGTACGCCCCGAACCCCCACCCGTGTATGTACGCACCGAACCACCACCCGTGTATGTACGCCCCGATCCCCCACCCCAGCAGTGTATCTACGCCCCGACCCCCCACCCGTGTATGTACGCACCGAACCCCCACTCGTGTAAGTACGCCCCGAACCCCCACCCGTGTATGTACGCACCGAACCCCCACCCCAGCAGTGTATGTACGCCCCGAACCCCCACCCGTGTATGTACGCACCGAACCCCCACCCCAGCAGTGTATGTACGCCCCGAACCCCCACCCGTGTATGTACGCACCGAACCACCACCCGTGTATGTACGCCCCGAACCCCCACCCGTGTATGTACGCCCCGATCCCCCACCCCAGCAGTGTATGTACGCCCCGAACCCCCACCCGTGTATGTACGCCCGACCCCCCACCCGTGTATGTACGCACCGAACCCCCACCCCAGCAGTGTATGTACGCCCCGAACCCCCACCCGTGTATGTACGCACCGAACCCCCACCCCAGCAGTGTATGTACGCCCCGAACCCCCACCAGTGTATGTACGCACCGAACCACCACCCGTGTATGTACGCCCCGAACCCCCACCCGTGTATGTACGCACCTAACCTGCAATAAGAATGGTGTGTGCCTAACACCCCCAGCAGTGCCCAGACATAGGAGGGGTGGGTGCAGAGTCCTACCAGCAGTGCCCAGAGACAGGAGGGGTGTGTGCAGAGTCCTCCCAGCAGTGCCCAGACACAGGAGGGGTGGGTGCAGAGTCTCCCCAGCAGTGCCCAGACACAGGAGGGGTGGGTGCAGAGTCCTCCCAGCAGTGCCCAGACACAGGAGGGGTGTGTGCAGAGTCCTCCCAGCAGTGCCCAGACACAGGAGGGGTGGGTGCAGAGTCCTCCCAGCAGTGCCCAGACACAGGAGGGGTGGGTGCAGAGTCCTCCCAGCAGTGCCCAGACACAGGAGGGGTGGGTGCCTAACACTCCCAGCAGTGCCCAGAGACAGGAGGGGTGGGTGCAGAGTCCTCCCAGCAGTGCCCTGAGACAGGAGGGGTGGGGGCCTATCACTCCCAGCAGTGCCCTGAGACAGGAGGGGTGTGTGCAGAGTCCTCCCAGCAGTGCCCAGACACAGGAGGGGTGGGTGCAGAGTCCCCCCAGCAGTGCCCAGAGACAGGAGGGGTGGGTGCAGAGTCCCCCCAGCAGTGCCCAGAGACAGGAGGGGTGGGTGCAGAGTCCTCCCAGCAGTGCCCAGACACAGGAGGGGTGGGTGCCTAATACTCCCAGCAGTGCCCAGAGACAGGAGGGGTGTGTGCAGAGTCCTCCCAGCAGTGCCCAGACATAGGACAATATACCCCATCAACAGGTTCAGTGACCAACAAGGGTGATACCCCAGATGCAGGTGGAGCCATCGCTGAGCCAGCATGGCTATATTGAAAGGCAACCCTCACACATCCTGGAAATGTAGACACAGCACAGCACAGCATTTGGGAGACACCCTGCAGGGAAAATGGCCTGCTCCAAAGAGGATGAAACACACCTTGGGACAATGTCACCATACAGTGAGAGCAAACATGACCAAATACCATTGGCAGAGACCTTTGTGATGGCACGCAGATGGCAGGGTACACCCCATGAGCAGCACACTCCAACATTTCACAGACCCCTAACACATTATCACCACCCCAACTCAGGGAGCACCAGCACCAACAGCAAGTCCAGGAAAGCATCAGTGTGCAAAACCAAAAGAAAATGCTTTATTCAGCAGGAAAATATCTCTGAGAAAATGTCCACTATGTACAAGGGCCATGGGCCAGGCCAGCAGCAAAGTCCGGGGGGGTACACATCGGGACGTGTGTCCCCTAGCTTGCCTGCACAGTGCACATGTCCATTTCATCCACAGAAGAGGGGGCATCAGGGGGGAGGGTGGAAACAGGCACCGCAGGGACAGGAGGGGCAAGGGTAGGTGTTGTGGGTGCAGGGAGGGATGATTCAGACACAGGGGGGGTGCCAGCGCCAAAGGTGGAGGACAGAATGGCGTTGCACACGTCGGCAAGTTCCCCCAGCGACTCCCCCGCACCCAATCGAACCACAGGCCCCAAGGAGGGGGGGGGGAAAGAGGGATGGGTCGCAGCGCCACTGGGGGAGGGTGTGGACAGGGTGGGGGACTCAACTCCCCTGGCCGGGTCCCGCCTCCACCACTTGCGGGGTGGTGTCATCCTGGGGCTGGGGGGCACACTTGCAGTGGATGATGCTGTCACCGACTGTTGGCCAGGAGAGCTAAGGGGAGTGGATTTGGAGGGAGTGGGTTGTGTGGACTGCGGACTCCCACTGTGGCTGCGTGTTGTACGTTTCCCCCCCGACCCAGTGGGTGTGCCTTCCTCACCCTGTGTGTGCATGACAGGAGGTGTGCGCTTCGACTTCCCTGGTGGTGTGGTGCCTGTGTCTGTTGGGGTGCGTGCACGCTGACGTCTGGATGTGCGTGGGACAGGCACGGGAGTGGGAATTGGGGATGGTGCAGGGGTAGGGGGGGTAGGCAGCGCTGCAGGAGATCCAGTGCTGCAGTCAGTGTGGAGTCTATGGACCTCAGCAACTGCCATTGGTCAGACTGCGCAGCCGACATGCCCTCCATGTATGCCTCCATCTGGGTCAGCACCTGGGTGTGGGCATGGAGGACATTTAGCATCGCAGTCTGACCAACCTGCAACTGCCTCAGGATGTCCACAGACTCCGCACTCACCGCAGCAGTGGTGACAGGGGCAGGGGGTGTTGGGTCCTGGCAGGAAGGAGACATGTGGGGACCGAGCACGGAGGGAAGGGCCACGAGCAGGTGGGAGGCCGGTGATGGAAACTGAGGTGGCGGGGGGATGTGGAGGGCTGCCTTCAGCTGGGGGGCAGACTCCGCCACCTCTGGGAGCTCAGCCTCGGACCCGTCTGCGTCATAGTCTGTGTTGGCAGTCAACAGGTCCTCTGCCTCACTCCCCTCGGCCTCCGTGCCACTCCATGTGCCAGACAGGACAGCACTGCTGGCACTGGTGCTCCATGCCTCCTTCCGGTCCATGCTAGTGTCTCCTTCCGTGTCCCCCGGCGATGCTGTGGGCAAGGTGAAGAGACAGGAGATAATCAGACACCTGTACACATATGTCACATGAGTCAAATATACATAGGTCACATTGCATAGCCTGAAAAGCAACAGGAGTTACATCTACAAAACAATGTACACATGTAGGCCATGGAACACACAGGTTGTCGACCCACCATGCCACTGAGAAACAATGGAGAGCATGACACAACAGCAAATCACTTCACTTCAAATTTTACAGAGGAGCCAGCCTCTGGGGACAAATGTGCACAGCATCTGCACCACACTGCATCGTCAAAAAGGGATGAGCAGGAATCATATCTATTTACTCTTGGCACATGCTGCAAAGGCAATACATGAAACCATGCCAAACATGACTGGGTCACTGCACCTTGAGCGTATGTCCAGTCAAACATCACACACAGGCCAAACCCAGCAAGGAGGATGGAGCTTTTGACATGTAGGCCTTGTACGCACAAACCACCCACACCTGAGACAATCTCATTGAGACGGAGGAAGTATGTACACCTCTTACTCTGGGATGAAAACACATGGCCTCCACTAATTCATGACTGTACACACACTGCCCCTGGTGCGCCTGTCCACACATCATTGACAAGCAAACATCATCAGATTGTCTTAACAACACACACAGGTAATGCCCACTGTGAGTATGCACAAGCAAAATGGGTCCCCCTGTACAGTGGACACATGTAGCAACCTGTAGGTCATAACAGTTGAGCCCAGGGTACAATGCCACCCTACCCAACCCCTGGCGAAGACACAGTGAATGGCCATATTGTTGGATGACGCACATGATACCTAGGAAGAGGTGCCCCAGGGCACAGTAGTGCCCACACTCCTCCATGGTCCAGGACTGCAAATTAAGCAACCGTCCCGGCACTTAGCAGGCCTCCCACTCAGGCACATCATGTCAGAGGGCACACAATTGGCCATGCATGCTGGAAGGCTGTATACTTTGGAGACACACCCCTATGTCGTGATTCACAATCATTGCCAAGTGAAATGGAGCCCACAATGACAGAAATTGACCATGGCACACGCAAGGTCCCCAGACCTGTGACACATCACCCCCACACATGATGCTGCTAGCATTGGGCACCTGCATAAACTGCCTGCCTAAATAACCTTGTGCAAGAGTGGCTACACACAGACCAGGGAACACATGGCAAGGAGGGGAAGGGAGGGAGTGAGAACAGCACCGGGCTACTTTGGGGACAAGTTGACGCACTGCACAATCAAACCCTGGCAGTGTATCCATGCAACTGCGCACTTACATTGGCTGGGGACACACAACTGACACACATGTACCTACCCCCTTCCTGCTGCTGCTTCTCCTGTAGGCGCCTGTCCATATCGGGGAAGACCACCGCCAGCACACGCTTCTGGATGTGGGTCAGACGACGGCGCCCACGGTTCTTACGGCTCTCAGGTGAGTCCCCCAGCAGGAGCCGTGCAATCCTCCTCGTCCAGCACCGGATGTCCTGCCAGCGTTTTCTCACCTGAGACAGGCTCCGCCTCCGACCCTCTGTACCCCTCACGGCACTGACGGCTTCCCTCCAGATCTCCCCCTTGGCAATGGCGCCTACCTGTGAGGATGCAAAAGTGAGAATACATCAATCCACATGAGCAAAGACACAGAGACACACATATAGAACAATCCTCTTTATGAACAGGCCATGGTATGCATGCAACTCATTGCACCTTTGTCATAGGGACATTATCCACTGTGGAAGGCCAAATGCACTACATGCCATTGAAAGTACACGGGTGGCATGAGGGGTACCACACACTCACTGACCAGGGATCACACTGTGCCTCACAGGCTACACCAGGATTATGTACAGCACCTCACAGCAGTCACCTGCCCCAGCACACTGATGCTACCTCAGTAGAGTACACAGACACACACAGGTACAGGACAATCACATGGCATTGCCAACTGCGGGTACACACCTCACTCTGCCCATGTGCCAGTAGACGGGGGGTGTCACAGGTGTGGGGCTGGCTCAGCACGGCATGCACACAGCACTGCTCCCTGCTCACATCGGATGGCCAGGCTATATCCATCCCTCATGCTGCTTGTGTGCAACACTCCCCATATGCACTCACCCACATGACAGGGAACTTACACACACACCAATGTGCAGGGGACGAACACGGCCTTTGGACACTCACAGCACAGGTACACTGAACAAACACACATCCATGGGTACTGTCACCTGTCACACTGGGGGGAACACAGGATCACATCAGGACTGTTGAAACAACATCCCCAGGAGGAGTATGCAGGCAGAATGTGGCATGCACCATGCATTCATTGTCACAGTAGGCACTATGTAAGTGAGGAGTGCACACAGGAAACACAGCATGCTCTGCATGGGTGACATGAGGCCTTCCACACCCTGGGACCCACTCTAAACAACAGTGCATGTCTGTCACACATGGACACAATGCCAGAAGTCACAGTCACACAAAAGGGGCACAGACCTGAACCCCTGGTCGACCATACAGGCTCTGGAACTGTGGGAGGATCACATCTATCAGTGCAAGGTTCTCCTCCTGGGTGAATGGCTGTGACCTCTCCACAGTCCTGGACATGGTGCCAGAGGAATCACTATCAGCAGCAGTGGTAATGGATGAATGGATGTGCAGGCAAGTGCTCTCTCATGGGACCTGGCTGCCTTATATATGCCTGGCTGGCCTGTTCATGTACAGGAGTACAGATTGATTGGTCAGTCACATTTGCATCCTATGTTTCATCCAATCCCTTCAAACCTACCCCAGTGTGTGGCTTTGCATGGTTTCAGTTTTGATGATGATGTCAAGTCAACATCCACTTTGCAACAATGTAGATTCTTTCAAACTGACTTCTGCTGGGCACCTGGTGCTCAAATTCAAAAATCTAACTCAGTCTCCATGGCAACCATCATGCATTTAGGCCCTTATACTTGTCCCTCATGTGTCCCCTATGTGTTTTCATACATTTACACACAGGTACGGTGCGTTCCACGCCCTAGGGCACCCCAAAAGCAGTGATACTGACCGTACACGCGCTTGTACGGTCCGGATCACAATATGGGCGCTGGCGTATGCGTACGCCACAGTAGTACGGACCGTACAAGCGCTTGTACGGTCCGTACTACTGTGGCGTACGCATACGCCAGCGCCCAAATTGTGATCCGGACCGTACAAGCGCTTGTACGGTCCGTACTACTGTGGCGTACGCATACACCAGCGCCCATATTGTGATCCGGACCGTACAAGCGCTTGTACGGTCCGTACTACTGTGGCGTACGCATACGCCAGCGCCCATATTGTGATCTGGACCGTACAAGCGCTTGTACGGTCCGTACTACTGTGGCGTACGCATATGCCAGGGCACATATTGGCCCAGGGACCCTATACACGCACTCAGAGCGTATGTACGGTGCGTTTCACACCTGTCAGTGGTGACAGGCGGCACACAGACAGGAATGGAGCGGTCAGATTTTGCCAAGGGTGGACACCAATGCATAGTCTGTGCAATACCACATGTGTGTGACACAGGTGTGTCAGGATGTGATGTGGCACAATACCCCTGAGGTGTGGGCAAAGCATATGTACGATGAGCTGTGTACACATGTCGTGTGTGATGGTGCGCATTGTACCACACATCCCCTCCACTCCTTTGACATGTGTGCATGTCGTACACACTAGTAGAGCCATGAGTCACTTGCATGTCCCAGTCACGGACACCCGCACCTGTCCCCTGATGCCAGGTACACGGAATATTACACATGACATGTGAATGGCTGCGTTGCACGCTGCAACCATGTCATGTGTGTGGCATGTGTTTCCATGATTTTGCTGTAGGTGTGTGGTCCAATGCATCAGCAGTTGCTGCTACCAACATGTGTCTGTGTGTAGATGGACATGGCACACTGTTCCGCACACCAGCCAACATATGTGATCTGCCATGAGGTGTGTATGTATGCAACTACACGGAGTATCAACACAAGTACGTATCTACATGCTCTCAATGTATGTATGTTCTGTCTCGACATGTACTCCTCCAAGGCAATGTGTGTGGCCTGTCCTTTTCCTATGACATGTGACCAGTGCATATCGCATACACCAACCTGTCTGTACCATACACATCCTACTTCTGCACATGTGTGGATGTCTGTGAATCCTGAGATGCGTGTGCATGTTCACTTGCACTGGCCCACAGCTGGTCTCATGCCATGTCATCATGAGCTTGCCCCACTCCGTTAGTGGCTGTCCCTTGGTAGGAGTGTCACCTGCCTGGCGTACGTGTCCAGGAAATGTGGCACTGACCTGACTCAGAATGTGGCATTTGTGTATTGGCTGTTTAACATGTGCTCAGTGCATTGACAATGTCGTCGTACAGTGCTCACTCTTCGGTGTCCCTACCATTTCACTGCAGGGCTCCGCCTCTCCCTCGACGTATGCCAGACCTGGCTGCCCTGCATGAACGGGACTGTATACGCCGCTACAGATTCAGCCAACGGTTGATTGATGAGTTGACTGGCCGGCTGGAAGCACACCTCCTTCCGCGACACAGGTATCCCAGTGCACTGACACCCAAGTTGAAGGTGATGGCAGCCCTACATTTCCTTGCCACGGGTACGTTCCAACATACCATTGCTGACGTCGGGGGCATGTCCCAGACGATGTTCAGCCGTGTTCTTCATGATTTCTTAGAGGCTATGTTGGTTCACCTGGATGAGTACATTAAATTCCCAAATCCTGAGCAGTTGACAGGTGTCAAGCGTGAGTTCTATGCCCTGGGAGGGATGCCCCATGTCATTGGGTCCATAGATGGGACACATGTAGCGTTGGTACCACCACAGGCACAGGAGGTGGTGTATAGGAATCGCAAACATTATCTCTCCATTAATGCCCTTGTGGTGTGTCTGTCCAACATGGTGATTTCACATGTCTGTGTTCGCTTTCCAGGATCAACACACGATGCCTTCATCATGAGGCGTAGCAGGGTGCCTGAACTGATGCTGCAGCTGCGGAACGAGCGAGCATGTATTGTTGGTGGGTAGACTCTGGCAGTTCAGTGTTTGGCGTCATCTTCCAATCTCACTGCCTGTGCTGACACACTTCTGTCCATGATGTGTCCTTGTAGGGGACGCTGGCTATCCCAACATGCCATGGCTGATGACGCCTGTCCGCAACCCCAGCACGGCTGCCGAGCACCGCTACAACAACGCCCATGGGCGGACCAGGAGAGTCATTGAGAGGACGTTTGGCCTTCTGAAGAGCCGATTCCGGTGCCTCCACAAGACCGGCGGCGCACTCCCATATGCCCCAGTGAAGGTGTGCAAGATCATCATCGTCTGCTGCATGCTGCACAACATGGCAGTGGAGAAAGCTGTTCCACTCATACTGGATCCAGATGACCAGGACCATCCACCCGTGGAGGATGAAGGGCTTGGTGACGGGGCAAGTGATGTGGAGGAGGAGGAGGCTGTGGAGGACATCCGGAGTCGGCTCATACGCGAGTTCTTTGCTTAGTGGTGAGTTCCAGTGTCTGAGTGTGCACGCATTGGGCCGTGTGTGGGATGTGTTGCAATGTGTGTGTCCATCTGCATGTCTGCCAAGTGAGTCAGTGGTGTGTTTTGAAGTGTCACTCGAGTGATGGCGCAATGGAAGGATGTAGTCCGAGAGTCATCATTGTCACCTGTCATGTTGACAACATGATACGTGTTGAGTACATGCTTGCGGATGTGCTCCTTTGGGCTGACTCCTTGTGTGTCTCTCTTCCACAGGTACATGGGCATGCTGTCTGCTGGTGGCATTGTTGTGCTCCTGCTACTCCTCATGAACACAGCAACATGTGCTGATTCTGCGTCACATGCACGGGCAAGTTTTGAAATCTCCTTAGGGTAAGGGATGCCTCACGGCGTTTTGGGTGTGTAAATTGTTTGTAGTCTGTGTGCACTTCTCCGGTTCATGTGTGGTCAATTTGCATACATGTGGATCCTACATGGGGAACATTACATGGGGCAGGCTTCACCTGGAGCCATGGTCAGACTTGGTGACTGTCATGTGTCAGGGGATTGGGGATTGTGATGAGGCCATCAATGTGTGTAACACTGGCCTCAGAAACATACAGGTTGCACCGGGTTGACATGGTGTGTGATTGCCCCATCAGGGCCTCAATGGTGTATAGCAGCCTCTCCGTGGCAGCAGGGGGTGTTTAGCTGTTATCCGTCACTTGTGTGCCAGTTCAATGGATTACCAGCATCTGTGTTGCAATGGGGGGTGCCAGTGTTGCTCCCACATGTTCATCCGCATGACCTGTGTATGTGTTGACAGAGTAGCATTGTCATTCCAACACACATGACTTATAAATTTGTCCCTCTGTCTCCAAGGTGCCTCTTCTCTGTCAATGGTGGCCTGTTGCCACTGTGCATGCGGCATGTCTGGCATAGTTTTCAGAGGTGGTGCATATGTGTCTATGTGTAGAGTAGCAAGATGCTAGCGGTTTTTCAGGGATTGGAATCTGTATTATGCACAAGATGCACAGTTCCATCCACCTCAAGGCAAGGGAGACCATCCCCCAGGGCAACTACAACATCCGTGTCTAATCCTACCCTGCAGTCTACGGACATGTGCCTTACAACTCCCATGATACTTGTCCATATCCGGAGTGCATCTGCACAGCTCTGCTACTGCATCGGGCAACCAGGCCACATCAACGTCCAAACGGGATGGGGGGAATGGTTCACAGCCAGCTGCAGGATGACCTTCTCGATCCACGCCCACACTCATGATGCAGCCCACAACCCCAACACAACCATGTGGCACTGTGATCCTAAACTGCATTCTGGCATCTCCATGCATCCAACCTTGGCCTAGCCACCATTCTCAACATCCGCCTGACGCAAGCATGCAGGACATGGTAGGGACACATGTCTAGACATACCTGGGAGCGGCAAGCCAGGTCACTCCACATGATCCCTGACCTCTGCGCATGACTGTAGCTCCCCTAAATGTGTCTGTAGCCACAGTTGTGCGGGAACCCCTCAGCTGGTTGGGCCCAGCACAGGTGAGTATGGTACTCCATGTCTGTATCAGATGATACATTGGGACCCATGTGTGTCCTGGGCAAGACTGAGACCCCACGGTTTGGATGGTTGGAGTTACTTCTGAGATCAGGCATGCTTTGACTTTACGACACACACATGTATTGTAATAATGCAGAATCACGGCATCATCTTGTAATTGTGATTAATTTATTTGTGGTGGGGTACGGGTTTGTGGGGATGACAAGAGGTGCACTGCGGGAGGGTAGAATCCAAAGTTCACTGGGGGAGTTGGTATCCTTGCCGTTGCAAATTATCAGAGTCCATGCCACAGTCTTCGTCAACATAGGTCAGACAGTGACCAGCAAGTCCATGTGGCAGAGGATGTCATGTTCTGCTATTGGGCCAGAGGGCCAGGTGCCAGGCCAGGTGACCTGGGAGATGGTGATGTTCTGCTGACTCTCACAGTCTTTTTCGTGGACGACCCACCTTCCTGCGGGGACCCTCGGAAGCAGGCCGTGACGATGTCTGTGACGCTCCGTCGGATGAATCCTCCTCCTCCTGATCCCTCCCTGTGTCTGGTAATGGCCTTCGCCTGGTGCCACAGGGAGGGTTGCCCATGTTGTCGGCAATCCGACGGAGTACACCGGTCATTTGGGTTTGCACCGCCACGAGCTCAGCCTGTCTATCCTCCATCCTTCCTTGGTGTTGCAGTTGACAGGCATGTTGCTGGGCCTGCAGGGTCTTCATCTCCTCGAGGGTCCCCTTGATGTCATTGAGGGTGGACGCAATCTGGTCCATGCCCCTGGTGTCACGCCGGTATGTCGCCAGGATGTTGCTGACCTGGGACACTACCGGGTCCTGAGCTCCCTGGTCAGGTTCGCGCCTCCGCCGTCCTCCACTCCCGCCACCCCTGCCCACGTGCACCTGGCTTGCCGTTGTGGGCGCGTCGGGTCTCCGGGACCCCTGATGGATGGCATTTGCGTTGCCGCCTGCCTCCTCCTGGGTGCCCGGAGGACCGTGTCCCTCCTGGGCAGACTGGCTGGGTTGTCGTGTGCGGGCAGGGCTCCTGGACGTCTCCTGGGATGTGGCAGGAATGGGGGTGGTGGTTGGCACAGTTGTACCTGACGCAGGTGCTGCAGGTGGTTGGACACCAGAGGGGCCAGGTTGGTCTGGGTCATCCACAGAGTGGTGAGAGTCGTCGCTGGCGGTGGGGTCCTCATCCCGCTGAGCCTGGTCCTGTGAGACTTCCCCCCCAGTGTTGGGGGTGATCGACGACGTTGACCTGTGTGTGAGAGAGACAATGTTAACAGTGTTACATGTGACATCCATGTTTCATGCATTTCTGATTTGGCACTCTTCCTCTGGGTAGTTGGATCTGTCTTGCATTCCTCTCACAGTGCACTTGTGCATGGGTATGTCCCTTGGCCACAGCTGTCAGGGCTTTACGCATGTGTGACACAATCTTAGTTGATGCATCTATTTGGGTACACAGTCAGCAGTGTGGTGTGCGGGCGTAGCGAGCAATGCAGAGGCGCCTTACGTGTTGTACTGTACGTGGCCAAATGGTGTTTTGCCAATGCAATTTGATGATGCAGGTAGGTGACTGATGCATTTGTGACAGGGTTCTTACCGACACAGTGGGTGGGTATACTGGGTGTGTGGTTAGGTCTGTGCCTGCAGCAGGGATGTACTCGTGCACAGATTGACACATGGACCGGTCTTCATCTAGGGTAGGGGGGAGTTGAGGCACTGCCAGACCTTGTCTGCATGCACACAGTCCACCGGCTGACGAGTGGACATGACCACACCACCCAAGGGTGATTTTGTCTCCCTGTGTCTCCCTTCCTCCCTCCCTCTGTCACCCTCCTCCCTCTGTCGGTCTCCCTGTGTCTCCCTTCCTCCCTCCCTCTGTCACCCTCCTCCCTCTGTCGGTCTCCCTGTGTCTCCCTTCCTCCCTCCCTCTGTCACTCACCTCCCTCTGTCGGTCTCCCTCTGTCACCCTACTCCCTCCCTCTGTCTGTCTCCCTGTGTCCCCCTCTGTCTCCTTCCCTCTCAATCCCCCTCTCCCTCCCTCTATTTGTCACCCTCTGTCACCTCAGGCCAGCTTCCTGGGCACACACAGTTAGCCGGTCTTTGAATGGCCATTGGCTTGTTCATGTGAGTTAGTTTCTGTTCTCCGGGCACCCATTGGGCAGTGTGTCTGAGTGTAGGCTGCTGCTGTGGCGGTGTGTGCTGAGACTCTATCAGAGCGATGCATCTTCATTGTCTGCTGTTATGTGCAAATTGTGCCTTCAGACCCATGTCATCCTGCAAGGCGGCCACCATTTGCAGGCAAGACAGTACTGTGTGGGTTCACACAGTTTGTATGGCTGTGCCCTGGGCCATATGGGCTGAGGGCATTGTTGTGTGCTTGTGAGTTGCTCAATGTTAGTTTTGATGCCCCCCCCTCCCAGCATCGGCCACATCCTGTGTTGTGTTGGTGTTTTGTGTGGCCTGTGACTTGGCATGGCCCTGATTGGTGCATGGGGCATGGAGGCGCTAGTGGCATGTGTGTGTTTGTGGAGTGTGGTTGTGTCCGGTGGTGGCTTGGGGGGGGTGGCGTGCATGATTGATTGTGTATGGCATCCCCCCCATGTGAGGTGAGTTGTTTGTGTACTCACCAGGGTCTGGGAGTCCTGGTAGTCCGTGTAGTCCCTCCACTGCCAGTGTGGACATCACCTTCTCCTCCCAGGGATGGTATTGTACCGGTCTGGGGGGCGGCCCTCCTCCAGTGATGTTCCCCTGGTTGTGATTGTCAGTCATCTTCCTCTTGACCGTCCTCCGCAGATCGTACCACCTGGATTGGCACTCGTGCCTGGTCCTTCTGGTGGCCCCAACAGCATTCACAGAATCGACAATCCTCTGCCACATGGCCGATTTTTCGGCTATGCTGGTCTGTCTGACCAATGTTCCAAAGAGCTGTGGCTCGACTCTGAGGATTTCGTCGACAAGGATCTCCAGCTCCTCCTTTGTGAACTTTGGATTCTTGGTAGTGGACATGGCGTGGGGTGTGGGTGTGGATGGTTGTGGGGGTGTGGGTGTGGATGGTTGTGGGTGTGTGAGTGTGGTAGTTGAGGTGTGTGTGTGAATGTGATGAGGGGGTGTTTGTGTAGGTGGTTGTGTGAAGGTATGCAAGTGTGAGGTTCAAGTATGGTAGTGTGGGTCGTCTGTGGTCTCTGGCAGCAGTGGGTCTGTTGCAAAGGCTCATGGTTTGTGTGTGTGGTCCATTTTTATTGGTCCATTTGTGGGTGTGGCTGTGTTTGAATTTTGTGTGGGTGTGTTATGAGGAGTGTTTGTGTTTTGGGCCTCTGTTTGGCAGTTTGGCAGTTGCAGGTCAGTGTATGTGATGTTTGTGGGGTTGTTGGGCATGTTTGGTGGTGTGGGGCAACTAATTGACTCTCCTTGTGTAAATATGGTTTGTCCTGGTTCAGTGCGTGTGTTTTTGGCGTCAGTACGGTCCGTACATGTACTGGTGGGGTGGGGGTTCGGGGCGTACATACACGGGTGGTGGTTCGGTGCGTACATACACGGGTGGGGGTTCGGTGCGTACATACACGGGTGGGGGTTCGGGGCGTACATACACTGCTGGGGTGGGGGTTCGGTGCGTACATACACGGGTGGGGGTTCGGGGCGTACATACACGGGTGGTGGTTTGGGGCGTACATACACTGGTGGGGGTTCGGGGCGTACATACACTGGTGGGGTGTGGGTACGGGCCGTACTTCCACGGGTGTGTGTTCGGGGCGTACATACATGGGTGGGGTGGGGGTACGGGCCGTACTTCCACGGGTAGGGGTACGGTCCGTACATACACGGGTGGGGGTTCGGGGCGTACATACACGGGTGGGGGTTCGGGGCGTACATACACTGCTGGGGTGGGGGTTTGGTGTGTACATACATGGGTGGGGGTTCGGGGCGTACATACACTGCTGGGGTGGGGGTTCGGTGCGTACATACACGGGTGGGGGTTCGGTGCGTACATACACGGGTGGGGGTTCGGGGCGTACATACACTGCTGGGGTGGGGGTTCGGTGCGTACATACACGGGTGGTGGTTCGGTGCGTACATACACGGGTGGGGGTTCGGGGCGTACATACACTGCTGGGGTGGGGGTTCGGTGCGTACATACACGGGTGGGGGTTTGGGGCGTACATACACTGCTGGGGTGGGGGTTCGGTGTGTACATACACGGGTGGTGGTTCGGTGCGTACATACACGGGTGGGGGTTCGGGGCGTACATACACTGCTGGGGTGGGGGTTCGGTGCGTACATACACGGGTGGGGGTTCGGGGCGTACATACACTGCTGGGGTGGGGGTTCGGTGCGTACATACACGGGTGGTGGTTCGGTGCGTACATACACGGGTGGGGGTTCGGGGCGTACATACACTGCTGGGGTGGGGGTTCGGTGCGTACATACACGGGTGGGGGTTCGGGGCGTACATACACGGGTGGTGGTTCGGGGCGTACATACACTGGTGGGGGTTCGGGGCGTACATACACTGGTGGGATGTGGGTACGGGCCGTACTTCCACGGGTGTGTGTTCGGGGCGTACATACACGGGTGGGGTGGGGGTACGGGCCGTACTTCCACGGGTGGGGGTACGGTCCGTACATACATGGGTGGGGGTTCGGGGCGTACATACATGGGTGGGGGTTCGGGGTGTACATACACGGGTGGGGGTTCGGGCGTACATACACTGCTGGGGTGGGGGTTCGGTGCGTACATACGCGGGCGGGGGGGTGGTGGGCTGTTCGGCGCGTATGCGGGCACATGTCTCCATGGTTGCTATGGGAGTTCGGTTTGGACGGTGTTTCTTGCGTCCGGTTGTGAAATGGGGAGGACGGGAGGGATCGTACTTGCGCAGTCGGACTTTATTTTTCCGCACGGTGGGTTTTTCGACCGGGGACGTGTCGGTGACTTTTCCCGACACGAAGATGTGTGGGGAAATGTTCCCAATGCGATTCGTATGGAATTTTTTCCGTTCGAATCGTACTTGGCAGTTTGTACGCTACTTTGACGATTCGGACGGAAAAAAATCCGGATACGAGTCGGACGGGGAATTTTTTTACCGGATCGGAATTGGCACCTTTGTGTAGAATTTATCTTTACTCTTGTACTTTCGTCGATAGTATTTTCCACACCGATGACTTTGGAAACGTAAAACTTGCTCTTTTAAGGTTTTTCCTTCTGTGCTTTTAGGTATAGCACATGTTGCATATTCTTCAATGAAAGATAAAACTGCATCATCAGAATCTGTTCCAAATTTTGGGGCATCCTTGATCCACAACAGCATATGAATATGAGGAGCACCTCTTGCTTGGTACTCTGTTCTCCAAAAGAAATCCCCAACTTCTCCAAGAGATGGATTTTTTTTTATTGCAGATGAAGGACATCATAGCCTCAAATCTATGATTGAAATATCTGCAAACATTAACCGGATCCAATGAGCACAATTCTCCTGCTGTCTTGTATTGGTTATTTTCAATATTTGAATTTGCCTCTCGAAGAAAATCCAATGAATCATCCCAAGTGTACTCAGCACAGCTTAGGGTAAGGAACCATGTAGGAGTTCCTAAATTCCGTAACATACATTTCAATTCTCCATGGCGTCGGTACCAATATTCATTAGTTCCACGCTGACAAGCCATCAGATTAATCAATTGAGATTACAAATGATCATCTCGCTGTTGCACTTTGTTCATAAAATCCTTTGCAGACACATTATGTAGATATACTCCAGTTTTTAAAATGTGATTTACTGCATAAGATAGTGCAGACAAGTCACTTTCAAATAAAAGATGGAACAAATAAGGAATACTTTGACGAAATCTTGGATCTTCTGCATATAATCTTGTAGTCCGATACTCAGAAGCAGGAATCTGTACTGGACGTTCATCATATCGTCCACCTTTTCCTGCAGGAAACAGCTGGGGAAAACAACGAGCTTCCAAGCTCTCCTCCCATACACTCACGGGAGTTCCTTTTGCTTTTTTCATCTGAAACAGATCAATAGTGTTTCCCATAACTTCTTTAGAATGAAGAGGATGTATGCTGAAATGTTCATAAATTTCTTCTTCTTTTGACTTATCCACTTTTTCAATTTCCCAGTTGGTATTCCTGTGTCTGCTAGTAAAACTTCTTCATCTTCGTCCATATAAATTGATTCATAGTACTTATTATTTCTTTTCAAATATAAATTTGCTCTTTGTACTTTTCGTACATCTACTAGCTCCTGCCAAATTTTCCTATTCTTTGTAGGTACACCATTAACCAGAATAACTAATGGTTCAGTTTCCAAACTATCTGCATCAATTGTTTCAATATTTTTTTCAAATCTAATGGCAAATAGACAACTTTTCCTTTTAAACCTCTTTGTAAATCTGAAGGAGGTAACTTACCTGTTTTGGGCTCCATACGAACTATAGTCTGAAACGCATGGACACATTGAATGAGTATAGACTCATACGTATTTAAATCACTAAGTTCTGCAGGAATATCAACCAATTCTAAATTATTATGTACAGCTCTAGCTGGCATTTTATTTTCTTCTAACTTGTTAATACAGTATTTACAAATACGCTGATCTTCATCCACATCAAAACAATTTTCCAGAAACAAATATGTAGCAAAATCCTTCCACTCATAATTATTTTCTTTTTCACTTTTTTTATAGAGATCAACATTCCTTGTTTGAGTTTTATAATGGCTTCTCCGGCAACAAATACAAGTAATATTTGGTCTTTCATTAGAGATGATAGTAAATGTTGTCATTTGATCTTCAAATTTTTTACTAACAGTGGGTTCTACATTCTCTTCCACATTTTCTTCAATAACTGTGTCATTTCCTGCACTTTCTTGCTCTGGACCAAAGTAACAAAACTCAATATCCTCACAAACCTTCTTCACATCTGATACAGATCCACGGAACAGAGCACTATTCAACTCATTTAACTTTAGTGCTGGACTTTTAGCAAAATACAATCTTCTCACAAACTTTCTCATTTCAGTATGATGTACTGCCAGCATCCTAAAATGGTGAAAAACACTTTGACAAACTTTCCTAGAAAGACAAGCCAGAGAAGGTCCTTGCAAACCAGTATTCTTTCTCACTCTGCATGGATCTAGTCTTTGAAGCACCTTAATCTTCAGTTTAACACTTTTTTTTACTATATTCTCTTAGAAAGTCACGTAATTTATCAATAGATTCTTGTCGTACAGTACAAATACTACTACAATTCCAAGTGTACACTGGGGCTTTAGGAAGTTTCCCCATAACTTCATCAGCTAACACTTCTTCCTCATTTCTTGGAACCATTTTCTCCTTTTCCATTACACAACCATCCTTAACTTCATAAGCTCGACCACTGGTGTCAACTGCATGCAGCAAACTATTACTTTGAAGATAACTCTCTTCATTAAAAAATCGTTCAGTACTTGAACTATGCTTCCATTCTCCTAAGAACACTTTACAAAAGTTATTTTTTTTCACTACTCTTTTCCTTTTGCTTTTTGACTTCATTACATTGACTATTTTATCTAATGTACGGATCCTGTTCAAAATTAAAATGAATAGTTTTCTTTTTAATTCCAAAGCCTTTGCAACAATTGATTCAATATGTTTCTTTTTCTTATAAAATGTTGCTTTCTTCCTATATTTTTTCACATCCTTTAGCAAATTGAACATCACTCTTCTCTGAAACATTTTTCTACGAATGTTTTGAAATTCTGTTTTTCTTTTTAAGTCATTCTTTCCTGCTTCTGATTGTACATTAGCATTTAGTATTTTCTTTGTATTGTCTTGTTGTTTTCTACTTGAAACACTATTTGCAGTGGATATATTTTTTACATTTTTTCTATGTTTGAAGATATGTTTTTTAAAAATCCTTAGTCTGCTTACCAGAAGACTTTTTCTTTTTTCCAACATGAGGTTCTTCAACTAATTTGTGTTGTCCAGTTGTCTTCAAATATAGATGTTTTTGCTGTTCTTTTCTCTTTCTTGATTTTATAGGCATGTTTAATTTATTTCAGTGTTGTTCACCAATACCTAAAAGAAACTAAAAAAAAATACCTTTATGTAATTTAAATATATTACGATATTTTTTTGAGCTTTTCAAATCCTATCATATGAGCTGCCCCTTTCCTACGAGTGCAAGTCTTACAGAACAAGAGCAACACAAATTAAATCTCTGACAACAATTCCTGTGTGCACACAGACTCATGGTGTGATTCTACACAGAAAACGATATTTGATTGGCAATTTCAAAGCACATTTACTACTGTGGTAGAGCAAGTGATAATTACTGTAACAGCCTGACACATTTTCCTTATAGTTTAGAGAGGCAGAAAAGAGCACATGTCCTAACAGCTACTTGAGACCATGAGCATGTGGAACCTGGGTGAGTGATTAGACTAGAGCAAAGGAAATGAGCCTTGGTGATGTTGAATGTGTTAGCGTTACACACTGCTATCTGAAATACCACACAGTGCTGAATAGTAAGCATGGGAGTGCAGGAGAAGCACACCTGGCTGTGTGCTAAGAGTGTGTTTCTGGAGACTGTGTATTGTCAGGTGCAAGAGAGATCTGCATGGACACTTGCACAACTGCATGAAGACTGCATAGATGTATGTAAGAGTACATGTAGTAAGGGTTAATTGGGCTTTTGAACATGTAGGAACTACCTCACCCATTGCAGGAGTGGAAGGAAAATCTACCCTGTTGTTTTCAAATGTGTTAGAATTTGCCTCGCATCTGTGAGATAGTGATTTCTGCTGAATGCTAACCATCACAGTTCAAGAAAACAAGCTGCCCCTTCCCTACGAGTGCAAGTCTTACAGAACAAGAGCAACACAAATTAAATCTCTGACAACAATTCCTGTGTGCACACAGACTCATGGTGTGATTCTAGGCACAAAACAGTATTCCTAGGTGATACCAGTACACCTTAACTTATGGTGAAGACATACTCCATAATATCTTACAAGTTCAAGGCAGTTAAATATCTTCCAAAACATAAAATGTAAAACACAACTTTAAAAGAAGAAACAAATTTCTATTATTTATATCAAAATACACCACATACATCCCCTCTCAAATTCATAACTCACCTTTAAAAGTAGTTAGTTGAGAAAGAAATGTGGCACTCACACAGCAGATTATCAGAGCCAGAATCTCTGAGCTGTACACCTCTCACCAGAACCAGTAAATGGCAAACTTTCCCTCTCTTTTTTCACACATAAACATGTTAACTTCAAATCACATTGCTTCCCACATTTTTTCAAATGGAAACACACATTTCTATTGGTTGCAAATGTCAACCCTTTTCCAAATCATTCCTACCCCCAACATGACTTCTGCCTTCTACCATAGCAACTGGTCATGGAACACTGGTGTGAGCAGAGAGGTCAGAAGTTCAGCACACAATGTTTCTAATCCAAACAGCAAGATTGCTTGACTTTTCAAACCTAACAGCAAATCCAAAGTAATGTTCTGTGGGAACACATTTTTCTGAACCAATACAAAACATGCTTTTACAAATGTAAACATACAGCTTAGTTTTTAGTGTTGAATGGTGTGAAACAGCCAATGAGTTCTTTTTATAAAAAAAAGTATGTAAGCCTCCATTTTACAACTATCTTTCTTTTCATATTGCCATTCTACTGAAAGACACCTTCTGAGTGCATCCAGATCTCCTTGAAAGATGTTCACAGTGTGGATTGTAGGTTATAGCTATGTCTTCGGGAGTGAAAAGTATGCAGAAAAAAGAGGTATTGTGAAAGACCTTGCTTTGCCAAATGTAGACATTAAATGGATTGGTCAGAGAGGGTTAAAGTGGCACCAATTAATGCCTTTGGTGAAATCCTTACTACATCTCCCACAGCCTAACCTTATAATTGTGCACTGTGGTGGAAATGACCTAGGCACTTTAACTGGGGTAGGTCTGGAAATGCTTGTTAAGGACATCTTTGTGCAATTGATGTCACTTTTTCCACAAACTACCTTTGTATATTCTAATATATGCCAAAGGCAAAAGTGGAACTGGTCCAACCAATATTGTCCGCAGATTGAGAAAGCAAGAAAGCACGTCAATAAGTCTGTTTCTGCTTTCCTCAGAGACTATGGTATGGGTTCTATATACCACAACAACTTGCGTTACAACATGCAAGGCATTTATAGAGGAGACGGTGTACATTTCACAGATGAAGGGAACAGAGTCTTCCTCTTGAACTTTAGACTGTATATCGGTACTTACTTGTAGGTACCAAAAAACACTCAATGATCACAACGGCTCTTTTTAGAGCCAACCAACATCTAAACACTTAAACTTGATTTTTAATTCTTTTTTTTTTTTCCGCCGTGCGTGCACCGTGCGCGCACCGTGCGCTCACCGTGCGGGCACCCCGCGAATTTTTGAAAAAAAATAAAATGTTTTTTTCACTTTTCGGGATCCTTCAGAGACCCCCTGACAAAGGCTAGGGGGTCAGGAACTCTCTACCCTGCCCCCTTTTCACGTTCTCCACCTTTCTTTTAATTGGAAACACACATTTCTATTGGTTGAAAATTTCAACCCTTTTCAAATGATTCCTACCCCCAAAATGACTTCTGCCTGCTAGCATAGCAACAGATCATGGAACACTGGTGTGAGCAGAGAGGTCAGAAGTTCAGCACACAATGTTTCTAATCCAAACAGCAAGATTGCTTGACTTTTCAAACCTAACAGCAAATCTAAAGTAATGTTCTGTGGGAACACATTTTTCTGAACCAATAATAAACATGCCTTTAAAAATGTAAATATACAGCCTAGTTTTTAGTGTAGAATGGTGTGAAACAGCCAATGAGTTATTTTTATTTAAAAAAAGTATGTAAGCCTCCATTTTACAACTACCTTTCTTTTCATATTGTCATTCTACTGAAAGACACCTTCAGAGTGCATCCAGGTCTCCTCCTCACTCCCTGAAGAAGACAGCTGTTCTGCCATTTTCAAATATAATTGATAGCTGTTCACCTCCTTGTCCCAGGAAATAAGAAGAAATAGTGAGGGGAGTGGGAGTGGTGTTTGAAGATTCTGGAACAGAAACTACTATGAACCAATGTTTCTGAGTGGCATTTATAGAGGAGATGGTGTACATTTCACAGACTTCTGAGTGCATCCAGGTCTCCTCCTCACTCCCTGAAGTAGACTACTGTTCTGCCATTTTCAAGTACTGGAAACGCTGTTCAGCTCCTTGTCCCAGCAAATACGAAGAAATAGTGAGGGGAGTGGGTGTGGTGTTTGAAGATTCTGGAACGGAAACTACTATGAACCAATGCTTCTGAGTGGCATTTATAGAGGAGATGGTGTACATTTCACAGATGAAGGGAACAGAGTCTTCCTCTTGAACTTTAGACAGTGTGTCAGGGACCCCCTGACAAAGGCTAGGGGGTCAGGAACTCTCTACCCTGCCCCCTTTTCACGTTCTCCACCTTTCTTTTTCACTGTCACATGCAAAATGGCGGCCGACACTTCCTGACTTCGACCGATTCGAATGTTGACTGACATGTAACCACCAATCAGAATTCCGCTCGCGCACGTTATGGTGCGCGCATAGATATTTATGTACTTTTAACTGCAATTTTCTCAGGAACTACTGAACAGATTGACACCATATATGCAAAAGGCACATGCCTGACCTGAGGACTACCTCTTTGCCAAATTTCAAGTAATTCTGTTCAGCCGTTCGGGCTGTACCTTCGACTAACGGTCCTATGGGAAAATGCATGGGGAAAATGCGTTTTGGGACCCCCTTTTTTCTCAGACCCCGCTTGACGAATCACCCCGAGACTTTCAGGGCAGGAGCTGAGCAGAGCGCCCCATTAGTTTTGAAAATTTCGCGAAGATTCGTCAACTGGCGCCAAAGTTATCCAAAATAGAATTTTCAGATTTCCTCTGGAAACTCGGTCCTAACTATAACTATCTACTGGCGACCGCCAGTAGATAATAAAAAAATATTAAATATATTAAATAATTAAAAACTAATTTGATTTAATAATCCCTTTAACAAATATAACAAATACACTTAATTAAGAAAAGTTAAACACATACATAATAAGATACATATATATATATTGTTTTACTTTAATTAATTAATAAACAATTAATTTTAATTCATTTTAAAAAAATATATATATATATATATTTATTTGTCAATTTTTATATAATTGTAAAATTATAAAATACACACACCAACAACATAAAATCTAATTTAAAAAAATTCTATTACAAATTATAACAATAAACTATTTAAGAATCTTTAAACCTAAATTTCCCACTCCAGTCAGTGCAACAGTAGGGAAAGTGTTGGATAGCAGAGGGGTAGAAATTACTATTCCCACTCCAGTGAGTGCAGCAGTAGGGATAGTGTTGGATAGTGGCGGAATAAAATGTAATAGTCCCATTCCAATCAGTGCAACAGTAGGGAAATTGTTGGATTGCGGAGGGCTAAAATGTACTATTCCACTCCAAAAAGTGTAACAGTAGGGAAAATGTTGGCTAGCGGAGGGGTAAAAATTACTATTCCCTCTCCATTAAGTGAAACAGTAGGGAACATGTTGGATAGTGACGGGATTCAATTTGCTATTCCCATTCCAATCAGTGCAACAGTAGGGAAAGTGTTAGACTGCAGAAGGGTAACAATTAATATTCCCACTACAGTCAGTTCAAAATTGAAAACAAACACATTTTTAACAGCTAAAAAAAAATTAACAAATATAGAAATATGTTAATAATTAAAATACAAATTAAAATATATATTTATAAAAGTTAAACCCACTAACACAAAAAAGTAAACAATTGCCCTAATTAAATGTCAATTAATTAATTAATATTAAAGATCATCTAATGATTAATTAATTAAACATAGATTACTTCCCACCCTTTACCCCATAAACCCCACAACCCACACCTAAAATGTATTAAACACTTTCCATATTTAATTTTCAATTAATTGATTAATATTAATTAACAACTAAGGGGGCCGATTCCGATCCGTTAAAAATTTCCCCCGTACGAATCGTATCCATTTTTTTTACCGTACGAATCGTAGAAGTCCCGTACAAACTGGCAAGTACGATTCGTATGTGAAAAAATCCATACGAATCGCATGGGGAATATACCCCGACACGTCCTCGGGTCGGAAAAAGTGTCCGACACGTCCCCAGACAGTTTTACCTATGAATCGGGAAACTGAAGTCCGAGCGCACAAGTACGATCCGTCCCGTCCGTCCGAATGCACAACCGTATGTAAAAAACACCGTACGGTGCGAACTCCCATAGCAACTATGGAGACGTCCAAATAGTTGCCCGCATACGCGCCGAACACCCCCCCCAGCACACCCCCCCACATACGCGCTGTACCCCAGCACCCCCCCATGTCCGCGCCGTTCCCCCACCCCACCCCGTAGGTACGGAGCGTACCACCACCTCCGTAGGTACGGAGCGTACCACCACCCCGTAGGTACGGAGTGTACCCCCACCCCATAGGTACGAAGCGAACCCCCACCCCGTAGGTATGAGGTGTACCCCCACCCCCCTATGTATGGTGCGTTACGCGCGGGGGGTCCACAGCGTACCTACGGGGGTGGTGGTACGCTCCGTACCTAGGGGGGTACACTCCATCCATAGGAGGGGCTGGGGGTACGGCGCTTACATACAGGGGGGCGGGTGTACGGCGCGTACATACGGGGGCTGGGGGTACTGCGCATACATACGGGGGTGGGGGTATGTGCTGGGGGATGGTGCTTACATACGGAGGCTGAGGGAACGCACCGTCCATACGGGGGTGGGGGCACACACCGTACCCCCAGCACCCCGTATGTACGTGCTATACCCCCAGCCCCCCATGTATGCGTCGTACCCTCGGTTCACGTATATACGACATGTACCCCCTACCCGAGGCCCCTACACCAGCACCCTCACCCAGCCGTGTGCATGTACGAGTCGTACCAAGCCATAGCAAATGTGAGCACTGTACAACAACATGGCCGATGTACGCACCGCACAGACGCGAAAAACACACGTACTGAACCAGGACACTGCAAAACACCACAAGGAGAGTCAATTTGAATTGCACAACACCACTAAACACGTCCAACAAGCCAAAATACTTCCAATACACTGACCTGCAACAGCCAAACAGGTAAACAGAGGCCCAAAACACAACCACCCCTTATAACACACCCACCCAAAGTTCAAACACAGCCACACCCACAAATGGACCAATAAAAAGGGCCCACACACACAAACCATGAGCCTTTGCAACAGACCCACTGCTGCCAGACCCCACAGACAACCCACAGCACCAGCCTTGAACCTTTACTACACCTTACACTTGCACACCTTCACACAACCACCTTCATAAACACCCCCTCATCACATTCACACACACACCTTCACAACCCCACACACACACCCACAACCATCCACACCCACACCCCACACCATGCCCACAGACAGGAATCCAAAGTTCACAACAGCGGAGCTGGAGATCCTTGTCAACGAAATCCTCAGAGTCGAGCCACAGCTCTTTGGAACATTGGTCAGAGAGACCAGCGTATCAGAAAAATCAGCCATGTGGCAGAGGATCATCGAGAGGATGAATGCTGTTGTGCCCATCAGAAGGACCAGGCATGAATGCCAAGCCAGGTGGTACGATCTGCGGAGGACGGTCCGCCGCAAAATGACCGCCGAATACAACCAGGAGAACATCACTGGAGGTGGGCCGCCCCGTAGACCGGTACACTACCATCCCTGGGAGGAGAAGGTGATGCGCACGCTGCCACCGGTGGGAGTACACGGAGTAGAAGGACTCGCCGAGCCTGGTGAGTACACAAACAAATCAACCCACATGGGGGGAACCGCATCCACAACCCAACTCCCGATAATGCACGCAAATACCCCAAATCCATCACCGGACGCACCACATTCCAACAACACGCACATGCCACTATCGGCTCCATGCCCCATGCACCAAGCAAGGCCATGCCAAGTCACAGGCCACACAAAACACCAAGGACAGGATGTCCGTGATGCCGGGAGGGGGGGCCTCCACAATCACATTGTGCAACTAAGAAGCAGACACCAATGCCCTCAGCCCATATGGCCTAGGGCAGAGCTATACAAACAGTGAGTCCCGACACTGTACTGTGTCGCCTGCAAATGGCGGCCGCGTCGCAGGATGACATGGGTATGAAGGCCCAATTCGCACATAACAGCAGCTAATGAAGAGGAAACACTGTGAAAGAGTGTCAGCACACACCGCCGCTGCAGCGCAGACTCAGAGACACTCTGCCCAATGGGGTTCGGGAGATTCTAAACAAAGCCACATGAACAAGCCAATGGCCTTTGAAAGACCTGCAAAGTGTGTGTGCCCAGGAAGCTGGACAGACAGATGGAGGGAGAGGGAGAGGGAGAGGGAGGGAGACAGAGGGCGACAGAGGGTGACAGACAGACAGAGGGAGAGGGAGAGAGAGGGAGAGAGACAGAGGGCGACAGAGGGCGACAGAGGGTGACAGACAGACGGAGGGAGAGGGAGAGAGAGGGAGGGAGAGGGAGAGAGAGGGAGGGAGACAGAGGGAGACAGACAGAGGGAGACAGAGGGAGACAGACAGAGGGAGGGAGAGGGAGAGAGAGGGAGGGAGACAGAGGGCGACAGAGGGCGACAGAGGGCGACAGAGGGTGACAGACAGACGGAGGGAGAGGGAGAGAGAGGGAGGGAGACAGAGGGCGACAGAGGGAGACAGACAGAGGGAGGGAGAGGGAGAGAGAGGGAGGGAGACAGAGGGCGACAGAGGGCGACAGAGGGTGATAGACAGACGGAGGGAGAGGGAGAGAGAGGGAGGGAGAGGGAGAGAGAGGGAGGGAGACAGAGGGCGACAGAGGGAGACAGACAGAGGGAGGGGGAGGGAGAGGGAGGGAGACAGAGGGCGACAGAGGGCAACAGAGGGCAACAGAGGGTGACAGACAGACGGAGGGAGAGGGAGAGAGAGGGAGGGAGACAGAGGGCGACAGAGGGTGACAGACAGATGGAGGGAGAGGGAGAGAGAGGGAGAGAGAGAGAGAGGGAGGGAGACAGAGGGTGACAGAGGGAGACAGACAGAGGGAGGGGGAGGGAGAGAGAGGGAGGGAGACAGAGGGCGACAGAGGGCGACTGAGGGTGACAGACAGACGGGGAGAGGGAGAGAGAGGGAGGGAGACAGAGGGCGACAGAGGTAGACAGACAGAGGGAGGGAGAGGGAGAGAGAGGGAGGGAGACAGAGGGCGACAGAGGGTGACAGACAGACGGAGGGAGAGGGAGAGAGAGGGAGGGAGAGGGAGAGAGAGGGAGGGAGACAGAGGGAGACAGAGGGAGACAGATAGACGGAGGGAGAGGGAGAGAGAGGGAGGGAGACAGAGGGCGACAGAGGGTGACAGAGGACGACAGAGGGTGACAGGCAGATGGAGGGAGAGGAGGCAGAGAGAGGAAGGGAGACAGAGGGCGACAGAGGGCGACAGAGGGTGACAGACAGATGGAGGGAGAGGAGGCAGAGAGAGGGAGGGAGACAGAGGGCGACAGAGGGAGACAGACAGAGGGAGGGGGAGGGAGAGAGAGGGAGGGAGACAGAGGGCGACAGAGGGCGACAGAGGGAGACAGACAGAGGGAGGGAGAGGGAGGGCGACAGAGGGCGACAGAGGGCGACAGAGGGCGACAGAGGGTGACAGACAGACAGAGTGAGAGGGAGAGAGAGGGAGGGAGACAGAGGGCGACGGAGGGCGACAGACAGAGGGAGGGAGAGGGAGAGAGAGGGAGGGAGACAGAGGGCGACAGAGGGCGACAGAGGGTGACAGACAGACGGAGGGAGAGGGAGAGAGAGGGAGGGAGACAGAGGGCGACAGAGGGAGACAGACAGACGGAGGGAGAGGGAGAGGGAGAGGGAGAGGGAGAGGGAGACAGAGGGCGACAGAGGGTGACAGACCGACGGAGGGAGAGGGAGAGAGAGGGAGGGAGAGGGAGAGAGAGGGAGGGAGACAGAGGGAGACAGAGGGAGACAGAGGGAGACAGACAGAGGGAGGGAGAGGGAGGGAGAGAGAGGGAGGGAGACAGAGGGCAACAGAGGGCGACAGAGGGTGACAGACAGACGGAGGGAGAGGGAGAGGGAGAGGGAGAGAGAGGGAGTGAGACAGAGGGCGACAGATGGCAACAGAGGGAGACAGACAGAGGGAGGGAGAGGGAGAGAGAGGGAGGGAGACAGAGGGCGACAGAGGGTGACAGACATACAGAGGGAGAGGGAGAGAGAGGGAGGGAGACAGAGGGCGACAGAGGGAGACAGACAGAGGGAGGGGGAGAGAGAGGGAGGGAGACAGAGGGCGACAGAGGGTGACAGACAAACGGAGGGAGAGGGAGAGAGAGGGAGGGAGACAGAGGGTGACAGAGGGAGACAGACAGAGGGAGGGAGAGGTAGAGAGAGGGAGGGAGACAGAGGGCGACAGAGGGCGACAGAGGACGACAGAGGGTGTCAGACAGACGGAGGGAGAGGGAGAGAGAGGGAGGGAGAGGGAGAGAGAGTGAGGGAGACAGAGAGAGACAGAGGGAGACAGACAGAGGGAGGGAGAGGGAGAGAGAGGGAGAGAGACAGAGGGCAACAGAGGGTGACAGAGGGCAAAAGAGGGTGACAGACAGACGGAGGGAGAGGGAGAGAGAGGGAGGGAGACAGAGGGCGACAGAGGGCGACAGAGGGTGACAGACAGACGGAGGGAGAGGGAGAGAGAGGGAGGGAGACAGAGGGCGACAGAGGGCGACAGAGGGCGACAGAGGGTGACAGACAGACGGAGGGAGAGGGAGAGAGAGGGAGGGAGACAGAGGGCGACAGAGGGAGACAGACAGAGGGAGGGAGAGGGAGAGAGAGGGAGGGAGACAGAGGGCAACAGAGGGCGACAGAGGGTGACAGACAGACGGAGGGAGAGGGAGAGAGAGGGAGGGAGAGGGAGAGAGAGGGAGGGAGACAGAGGGCGACAGAGGGAGACAGACAGAGGGAGGGGGAGGGAGAGGGAGGGAGACAGAGGGCGACAGAGGGCAACAGAGGGCAACAGAGAGTGACAGACAGACGGAGGGAGAGGGAGAGAGAGGGAGGGAGACAGAGGGTAACAGAGGGTGACAGACAGACGGAGGGAGAGGGAGAGAGAGGGAGAGAGAGGGAGGGAGACAGAGGGTGACAGAGGGAGACAAGACAGAGGGAGGGGGAGGGAGAGAGAGGGAGGGAGACAGAGGGCGACAGAGGTGGACAGAGGGTGACAGACAGACGGGGAGAGGGAGAGAGAGGGAGGGAGACAGAGGGCGACAGAGGTAGACAGACAGAGGGAGGGAGAGGGAGAGAGAGGGAGGGAGACAGAGGGCGACAGAGGGTGACAGACAGACGGAGGGAGAGGGAGAGAGAGGGAGGGAGAGGGAGAGAGAGGGAGGGAGACAGAGGGAGACAGAGGGAGACAGATAGACGGAGGGAGAGGGAGAGAGAGGGAGGGAGACAGAGGGCGACAGAGGGCGACAGAGGACGACAGAGGGTGACAGACAGATGGAGGGAGAGGAGGCAGAGAGAGGGAGGGAGACAGAGGGCGACAGAGGGCGACAGAGGGTGACAGACAGATGGAGGGAGAGGAGGCAGAGAGAGGGAGGGAGACAGAGGGCTACAGAGGGAGACAGACAGAGGGAGGGGGAGGGAGAGAGAGGGAGGGAGACAGAGGGCGACAGAGGGCGACAGAGGGAGACAGACAGAGGGAGGGAGAGGGAGGGAGACAGAGGGCGACAGAGGGCGACA